>NC_058412.1:71946349-72104106 GCF_002201575.2 Neomonachus schauinslandi | reverse complement strand
CCCGCCACAGTCCTTCCTCAGCTCCTCCCAGGCCAGCCCACACCCCCTCGGCCCTGCTCAGATGCCTGCCTTCGCGGAGCCTGCAGGCACCCAGCCTCTGACGCTTCAGCTCAACCCTCTTGAACTAGGTCTTTCTAAGTGCTCATGGACTCTCCTCCCCACCTGGCCACCGGGTTCTTCAAGGCAGGAGCGATGCTGTATGATGGCCTAGACCCAAGTGGCAAAAGGTCCCTGAGATGGGCTGTTTCCGGAGCCCTAGGGGTGTCCCTGTCGGGGGCTGGGAGGGCAGGTGGGACAAGAAGCTGTCCCACCTGCCTCCGGTACTCCTCACGGAAACCTCGTGAGACCAACTTCCCCTATTTATTACGGCACACAGTAACAAGATGAGAAAACTAAGACTTGGAATGGCTAAGTAGCTTTGCTGAGGGTCACACAGCCGAGGAGGGGTGGCCCGCGTCTCTGGCTCCTCGGCACTGAACTCTGGTGCCTCCCGGGAATGGAGGAGGGTGGGGAGGAAAGGCACCAACCTGGGCCCACTGTGTTTTGTGGAAGGTTTCCTCTAATGTCTGCACGATGGCCGTGCACCTGCAGGCCCCAGCTCAAGCCAGTGTGAGCCCAAGTTTAAATGGGCAAGGACGGGGCCCTGGCATTCTTGGTGGGACCATCGTCTGGGCACCCCGGTGAAGGGAAGAAGCCTCTGGCCCCAGGCTGGGCTTGCCTTCTCTCCTGCCATTTCCACTTTGGCCTTCTCGAAGCTTCCCCAGTTAGCAGGTTCAAGGGCAACCCCAGAAATGGGCAGGGGTGGCTGGGGCTGTGCAGCCTTTCTGAGCTGGAGGCTCCCCCACCTCCCAGTCTGAGAAAAGAGGAACCTCTCTAGCAGTGTGGGAGCCTCAAGGACCTGGGGAGACTACCATGCTTGTTTATCTGCCACCCCAGGCACCCCCCGTGGGCTCTTTTGGGGCCACCCTGGTGACCTGAGGCAGAGTGGCATCTGGGGCTTCCTTCCCTGGGAGGTGGGCTGGGGGCATTTCTGGTGGCCCATGAAGACCAAGCTTTCCTTGGGAGCCAGACCTTGGTGCCCGCACTCTGCCTGGCACTCTGCTAGACATTGTGAGGGCAGCAAAAGGTAGCAGAGACCTCCTGTTGGCCCGGGGGAGCTTCTAGCATCACACACCTCAGAGGAGGGAGAGTTTCTAAGCCACGTTCTGCTGGCTGCATGCTGATGGAGGGCAAGGGAGGAGGCAGCCGTGAGGGGCCCTGGAGCCACAGGAGGCTGTCTGGATGGGTGAAGGGCACTGGGCTGAGTTGTAAAGGATGGAGGGTTTTGGGTGGACCAGAAGAACAGCGAGAACATTCTTGGCAGCAGCAGCATGAGTAAATGTTAGCTGTGGGGATGAAATGTGGTGGCATTAAGGAATAGCAGGGAGACTGACAACCCCACGGGCACACAGTGGCAGGGTGTGTGTGTGTGTGTGTGTGTGTACGTACGTACGTGCTGGGGATTCACAGCATATCATTGTAGCTGCTAGAGTGAGCCAGATTCTAGAACCCCAAGCTTGAGCTCTGATCTGTTCTGCCACTCTGGTGGTCTCCATCCTTCCTAGTGGTCCCAGCTTTGACTCAGTTCCCAGGCCTAAACTCTCAGCCCCGGAGTCTGCCTTGCGTAAGGCTCCCTTATTCTCCCTGCCAGCCCTCCACCTCACCAGGGCCTGGCCTTACCTTGCCTTTCAGAGGCCTGGAAAAGGATGGGAGCCTCGGCGAGGGCGTCACCCTGAAGAAGCAGAGCGGCATGCACCTGACTCTGCCCGATGCCCATGACGCAGACTCCGGTAAGAACGTGCCCGTGGGCAGCTGTCCATGTGGGTCCACAGCTCACTGTCCCAGCCTGAGCACGAACGGGGAGAGTGGCATCTGCCTGGCCTGGCCAAAACCACCCCGCTCTCAGCCAGCTGCAGCCCCAGAGCCTGGTGCTGAGGAGCTAAGGAGCTGCCGTTGGGCACCTTTCTGGCACCTTCCCACCCATCCTGGCTCTGGGGTAGGAAGTGAGCAGCTGAAGCAGGCAAGGGGCGGAGGGCGGTTGCAGAGAGGAGAGCCAGGGCGGAGGGACAGCTGTAGAGCCCAGAAACTGTCTCCCTTTAGGCTAAGGGTCTACCACTAAAGTGTCCTTAGTAGACAGTCAATTAGAAAGGAATGAGCTGAGCTTCAGTTTACAACTCTAAGCCCAGAGAGGACTATTTCAAATGAGGACTGATGAAAGCAGAAGAGCAGAGGCGCAGAAAGAAGAACTAATCACAGGAACAGAGTGTGAAGGAGTTGTATTTAGTGGCATTGCTTATTCGGTCCACTTCTGTGGACGTGAGCCGAGTTGCACCTTTGTTGTCCGTGATGGAGCTGACTGCCCATGCCTGGCACCGCACCTGACTTCCAGGCACACCCAAGGGGCACTGGGCTAACTGTGGAGCTGCTGACTCCAAAGAGGGAACGGTGAAGGAGGGCATGGCGCCCTCGCAGAAAAGGGGAGACGAACCATGAACAAATGATTAGGGCTCCACGTGTGCTCGGCTCAGAAACTGAAACCATCTGTGGTGTGCCCCGAGGTCTCCTGAGTTGATTGGAGCCTTTATTGCCCCTGAGAGAGAGAGAGAGAGGGAGGGAAAAAAGTGCTCGCGTTTCACCTGCATGTGAAGCGTAAATGTCCATGGCTTATATACCCTGAGCAGGGACCCAAGTCACCCAGAACTGCCACGGGGCAGAGCACACAGGGTCCAGCCCGAGCCACTGCTACCCAAGGATTTAGCACAGCGCAGCCTCAAAAGGGACCTTCCTATAGAAGAAGCAATAATACGCACCTGTGAAAATAGAAAGCAAAGAGAAGGAAGAGAAAAATCCTCCAGTCTTATCACCCAGACCTTAATAATGGCCTTTCAGACCTTTTTCCCAGGCCCCTATTTCTTTCTTAGAAAAATGTGATCGTACCATTTTCCAGCTTGCTTTTTTTTTCACCTAACTGTGTGCCGTGAGCATCCTTCGGCATCCATCTCCGTATTTCTGAGCCATTAGTGTGATGGCCGTGGGGTCTTGGATGATGATACCCACACGTATTTTGAATCACTCCCCGTTGTTGGACATGCGGGTCATTTCTGTTTTCAGTATTCCAGGCACCTTTGCCAACATTTAGGACTGTCTTCTTCAGTGATAGACTCCTAGGAGTGGGCTTGCTGCCTGGTTGCCCCTCCTAAGCTCCTCATGCCAGCCATGACTGAGGGTACAAGGAGGGCCCTTCCCAGTGCGCCCATGAGCTGGTTTGCGACTGCTCAGCCGCCTCCCCTCTTGCTCTGCAGGCTCTCGGCGGGCATCATCCATCGCAGCCTCCCGGCTGGAGGAGGCCATGTCAGAGCTGACTGTGCCCAGCTCCGTCCTGAAGCAGGGCCCCATGCAGCTGTGGACCACGCTGGAACAGATCTGGCTCCAGGCTGGTGAGTGTTCCTGGCCCCAGTGACAGCCACCTGCCTGCAGGGCTCTCAGAGCTGTGACCTGCCCTGGAGGAGGGTGTGTGGGGCTGTGAAGACCCCTGACAAGGCCTGCATAGACTGCAGTACTCATGGAAAGGCCTGGGGATCAGGAACCTGGAGCTCTCGTTCCACCTCTTTCTTTTTTGCTTGGCCCAAGAAGAGTCGCTTCATCTGTCTGGCTGTGGGTTTCCTTCTCCACCGCATGGGGACAGGGCCTGCCTGCCTGCCCGCCCACCCTTGGGGAGGCTCTCTGGCAGCAAATACAAATGTGAGCAGATTTGAGGAAAGACCACACAGATGGATAGCCTTCTTAGTCTCAAAGACAGGCCCTGTCCGTCCTTCTTGCCCAGCCTCTCCTGAGTAAAACTAGTTAGTAAAACGAGCTCAAGCCCCAGAGAGCTCACAGAATGGCTAGAGAAGAGAGGAGGTCTGGTGGTGTAGTTCAGCAATGGCGGAGGGCTGGTAACACCGAGGGGGCCGTTCAGGTGACAGTCCCTCTTGATAGGTAACTGGCACCGTTGCCACCATGGAATGTGAGGGTCAGTTACTGCTGGGGACACGGGCAGCTTCAGGATCACACAGGGCTGGGTTCTAATGCCAGCCCCCTACGGCCCATCCTGATCGTGAGTAAAGCGGTCAGTGCCGTGTGGGGCACATAGTAGGTGCTCAGTGAAACTCCTCCCCTGTTTTCTTGTTACCCTGATGGGTGCCCATCTCTCCCCAGGGGCTGGCGCCTACAGCCCCCCAGGGGAGACGCAGAAGAGACTGCAGGTAGAAAGTTCCTGAGCCGAGCGGACACTGCAAGCCAGAGGCTGAAAATGGTTCACTGGGATCTGAGGTTTCCCGCTGCCTGGATTTCACATATGGCCCCATTAGCTTGCGGTACTCCCTCCCCGCCCACCAGAGGTTCTGAATCTGGGGGGAAAATTGGATCAGGATGCACAGGCTAAACAGGGAAGCATTTTAATAATGCAAACATTGCCCCAGTTAGCATATCAGGGTCCCTCAGGAGGCTAGGGATGTGTGAGGGCCCTGCTCCCCAGCCAGCTTGTTGCATCCTAAGTAGCGAGAGGAATGTTGAAATGCCAGAGGGATACAAAACAAGGCCTCCCCTTAGGCAAAGAGCCCCCTTCTTCTAACACATGGAGCCAGCACGGCTCCCAAGGGGCACACTGGAGCCCCAGCCCCCTCCATGTGCCTGGGGTAGAAGGCTGTACCCACACTGGGCCTTCACCATGTGGATCAGTAACGCGGTGATCAGATCCTGGAGTTGTGCGTTGCCTACTCTGGAGCTAGCAAGGCCTTAATTTTACTGATGCATGTTGTCTACTACCATCAGCAAATGAACACGTGTTTGCATTTCACAAGCGTGCTTTCCATTGCTCAGGTATGCAGCTTTATGCTCAGGGTGCTA
Source organism: Neomonachus schauinslandi (assembly GCF_002201575.2). Taxonomy (NCBI): domain Eukaryota; kingdom Metazoa; phylum Chordata; class Mammalia; order Carnivora; family Phocidae; genus Neomonachus; species Neomonachus schauinslandi. The sequence goes on along the minus strand of NC_058412.1, from coordinate 72,099,180 downwards.
GTATGTTCTGGTAACTCCAGGGATGGTTAACTCATGGCCTTCATGAAACTTGTAATCAGGCTTGGGAATTATCAGTATAAATATGCCCTTCAGTAATTTGCACATTAGCCTTTGTTCTCTGGACATTATCCTAGATATTCAGCCCCCAGAGAACTCTGAGAACAAAATCTGAATGCTTTTTTTTTTTTTAAAGATTTTATTTATTGGGCGCCTGGGTGGCTCAGTTGGTTAAGCGACTGCCTTCGGCTCAGGTCATGATCCCGGAGTCCTAGGATCGAGTCCCGCATCGGGCTCCCGGCTCAGCGGGGAGCCTGCTTCTCCCTCTGACCCTATCCCCTCTCATGCTGTTTCTCTCTCTCTCTCTCTCTCTCTCTCAAATAAATAAATAAATAAAATCTTAAAAAAAAAAAAAGATTTTATTTATTTATTTGAGACAGAATGAGAGAGAGAGAGCACATGAGAGGGGGGAGGGTCAGAGGGAGAAGCAGGCTCCCCGCCGAGCAGGGAGCCCGATGCGGGACTCGATCCCGGGACTCCAGGATCATGAGCTGAACCGAAGGCAGTCGCTCAACCAACTGAGCCACCCAGGCGCCTGAAAATCTGAATGCTTTGAATGTGGTGCCAGGTGAGGGTTGGGCGGTGTGGCATTAGGAGACAGGTTTGGGTGTATGTGACTGATCCAAAATGGCAGTGACTTCTGCAAAGTAGACACTTTGTTGTCCTTTTGAAACAGTTCAGAGATGGCACCCTTGACTGGGATGACAGCTCTGCTTTCCCGGTCCAGGAACCCAGGTTCTTTCCATTTTGTTGCTTCTGTTCTCCGTGGAGTGTCACTCTCACCCCTGTGCCCCATCATGGCTCTTCATCACGTTCATCTTCCAAGGCATAACCAGGGAGAGTGGGAGAAGGGGACACCCCCTCTCTGTAAGGACATATTTTGAAATTTGCATACATCAGTCCCCGTCATGATCCATTGGCCAGAACTTAGTCACATGACCACACCTAGCTGCAAAGGACTCTGGGAAATGTCACTGTCCTGGTTGTCCGTATGCCTCATGAAAAATCAGGGGCTCTGTCATTATCGGAGAAAGGGAGAAGAGACTGAGGGACAGCCACCACAGCCAGAAAGGGAAGTAAAGTGTCCCAAGTTTTCCCTTCCGAGCATGGGAGGATTCCGGAGCAGTCTGCACACCATAAGCCGTCAGCATCAGCAGCAAGCATGTGCCGAGCACTTACTGAATGAAGGGCTGCCAGGACCAAATCACCGAGGCAAAAATTTCTCCCTAACCTCACCCCCAATCTGACCCAGGCTGAGAGTATTGTCACCAGCATCCCCACCCCCATCCACCCCGCCTAATGATTCCAGCAGCTGCAGCCAATGTGCAGGAAGGAAGAACATCCTTTTTCATTTTGGAAGGAGCTCGTCCCCCACCTTTTGTTCGGGATAAATTACACCCTGGGCTGTTGCAGCTCCATCAGTAACCCCCCTTGGTTTGGGAAATGGTATCCTTCCTCTCCCAACTCTTCTCCTCCCTGTCCTCTCCAGGCCTTCACCCATTCCAGTCAGATGTGACAAGCATCACAGGGCGGCTTCCCCTTGAGAGATGAGTTCCGGGAATGTTGCCTCTTTGACAGCGGGTCTGTGTGACAATGGGAGAGGCACGAGGCCTCACAGATGTCCCCACATCCTGCGTGTTGAGAGGTGCCTTTTGGAAGAGCAAGATGGCCCACCTCCCTCTCTCACTGCAGCTCATGTCTCTGGGAGCTAACAGTGTGCTGGGGGGAGGGAGATAGATGTAGGGAAGGGTTCCCCTGCCCTGGAGGACCAGGGGATTCCTAGGCGGCCATGGGCTTTCACTCAGTCAGGGGAAGTTGGCCTGAGTCTCAGCTCCCAAATGGCAGATTCACAGTATCTGGGCACTGGGCACAGAGCTCCAGCTGCTAAACAGATGCATCAAGCACAAGCCAGTACACCCCCTGGTCCGGGCTGAATCTGTGCCCAGCGGGCCTGTAAGATAGGCACCTTTGCCCAAGGCATCTCAGAACGGGGACCACCTGTGGGGACAGTCCTCAGGAGGCCCTGGGCACTGGTAGGTAAAAGCTGCCCAGCTGTGAGCTGCGCAGACTGGGGAACTGGGATGGGGTGGCCAGGGCCATGTCTAAAGATCATCTTCATTATAAAATTACAGTCAAGGGGCGCCTGGGTGGCTCAGTCGTTAAGCGTCTGCCTTCGGCTCAGGTCATGGTCCCAGGGTCCTGGGATCGAGCCCCGCATCGGGCTCCCTGCTCCGCGGGAGGCCTGCTTCTCCCTCCCCCACTCCCCCTGCTTGTGTTCCCTCTCTCGCTGTCTCTCTCCCTCTCTCTGTCAAATAAATAAATAAAATCTTTAAAAAAAAAAAAAAATTACAGTCAAGGGAGGGGCACTTGTGTGGCTCAGTCAGACATTAAAGTGTCCGACCTTTGATTTCGGCTCAGGTCCTGATCCCCAGGGTTGTGAGATCGAGCCCCGTGTCAGCTCAGCCTGGGCATGGAACCTGCTTGAGATTCTCTCTCTCGCTCTCCCTCTTCCCTTCCCCCACCCCTTCTCTCTCTCTCTCTCTCTCCCGCTCCAAAAGAAAAAAAAAAAGAATACAGTCACGGGAGAAGCTTTGCCTTGCCCGTGGTCCTGCATGCTCCTTTCGTGCTTTTGTTCCCTCATCTCTCATCCCTTTCTTTATCTTTCCTCACGCTCCCCTCTGTCCCAACTCCCCACCCTTCTCCCTCCTGCCTTCTGTGCCTTCTTCCCACGTCCCCTCTTCCCTTGCTCCGGCTTTTTCTTCTTCCCTCCTCTGCCGGCACTCCCTGCTCCCAGCTGCCGAGTCACTGAGGAGAGCACTCGGGGACGGGAAGTCGCGAGCGCAGGCCCTGCAGCCTTGACTCCCTTGTGGCCTGGGGAAAATCGGGCCCCTCTCTGGGTCCCTAGGGTGGGGGGTCTCAGACCACCTGCAGAATGCCTTTAGACCTTCTGATTCTCTGTTATTCTCTTGGTTCCCTGGCCGCCTCTCTCACTCCTTCCTTGTCCGCCTCTCTTCCTTCTCCTTTATTCTGGGTGTCCGTATGTCCTGAAGGTCTGCTCCATGGGGAGGACGCTTGTGTCCTTTAGGGGGCAGTTCTGGTGATCCCCTCTGGGGTTCAAGGCTAGCTAAGGGCCTAACCTTAACTTCTTTCCTGAGCTTCTCCCTGAGGTGTCTCTGCTTTTAGCCTGGGTGCCCCTCCTTTCTGAGGTCTCATGGAGGGTCTCTAGGAAGCACCTCTCACGTGGGGAGGCCCCTGAAAGATGGTAGACCTGACCCTGGGCCCTCCCTCATCCTGCCCCTCAGCTCAGGAGGAGCCCCCGGAGCAAGGTCCTCCCTGCCAAGAGGGTGTGCAAATAGCCCATGAAGAGTGAGTTCATCCCCCAACCTGGGGGTGGGGTGGGGCCTGGCTCTGGCAGAAAGACTGGAACTGGCTCTGGGTGCAGGGTTAGATCAGGATGCCTCAGAAAAAAATAATAAAAGGGACTGTTGCAAAGCTCCAGGGAACAGATGTTTTCCATTTGGAGCTTGCCGAGAGAAGCGCAGAGGGGGGCGGGTGGAGAGAGATGGACGGAAGAGCGAGAAAAGCTGAGACACAGAGGCAGGAGGGGAGGTCACGGGTAGGCAGACAGAAGATGAGAGAAGTGGGGAAATCGGGATGGAGGGAGAGAGAAGGCGCTGAGGGGATGGGAGAGGGGCCCTCGACACTGGGGACAGCAAGGTCTGTTTGCCGGGGTGGTGGCCCAGGCTGTGAGAATTCAAGCAAAGTCCGGTAACAGGGAGCAGGCCTCCAGCCCTGGCCGGAGAGGAGGCCGGGATGGGTGGGTACCTGGGGGCCCCAGCAGTCAAGACTGGGAGGTCTAGAAATCGGGGTAGTGGACAGGCACGGTGCCACATGCGGGGCTCCTGCTGTAGACGAGGCTTGCTGTCTGGGGAGCACCATGTTTGGTAAAATAATTGCCCAGGGACGGTGAGGCTAGGAAGAAGGGGTGCACTGCAGCCCCCAGACCTGTGGGCCCAGCTGTAGGTCAGGGGCCCCGCCCTGGAGGCCGAGCATGCCCGGGACTGTGCAAGGCGGCCAGGAGCCCTCAGGAGACCTCACTTCTCTGGCTCTGTTCTGTGTCATCTGGTTTCCTGCCTAACTGGTAATGAAGTCCATCAGACCAGAGCAGCCCTACCTATTTTTCCGGGCATGTTCTCTGGTGTGTGGCCAGCCCAACAAGGCCCAGGGCCCCGAGGAAAGAGGGAGGTGGGGATCCCTATAATTGAAATCTGTTGATATGAAGGCACTGTGAGGAGTCCCCAAGGGAGAGGCCAGAAACAGCCTCCAGAGACAGAGACTCAGAAGACAAACCGGCAAGTTGTAAACAGCTTAATGAGCCACGGTAGGAGCAGGCCGGCAGGTGGGCCGGAGCTGGGGCAGGCCTGCTGGGCAAGGGCCAGGGGAGTGGAGGGCCTAGCCTCTGAGCTGAGCTCCTGGTGGTAGAGGAAGCGTCCTCCCTGCCCCAACACTCACACCACACACTTCCTTCTGCTTCTCCCCTCGCCTCCGGTGACCCTGGGGAGTTCGGTCACGGTGGAGCCCAGCCCTCTGGGTTGGCACAGCCTCCCTTCTCTCTGTCAGTCCAGCTGCCCCTGCACCTTCAGGCCCCAGCTCAAATGTTGCCTCCTCCAGGAAGACTTCCCTGACCACACCAGCACAGCTGACCTGACCCCTTCGGAATTGGCACGTGTCACTCCATTGCCTTGGCTCACTCCAGCAGTTTGGTTGCTCAGCTGTCCCACCTCTCCCCACCTCCACTCTTTCTCCTGGGAGGACCAGGCACATGGTCAGTACTTAATAGTTGCACACTGGACCCTCAGTTATGAAGGCAGCCTGCTCAGAGCCCCAGGCAGCAGCTCCAGAAGGAAACAACAGCAGAGCAGAGGAGGTCCTAGGCCGAGCTACACAAACCCCTGAGCTCGGGCCAGCCCTCCCTGCAAGGCCCTGGCTCAAAGCCCACCCTTCCTGGCCTCCCGTGCTTTCTGCCTTGGGACTGTGCCGCTCAGGCTGTCTACGGGGACAAGAGCCTGCATTTCTCTCTGGCCTGATCATGGGGGCCTGGCTCCTCTGTGTTTACTTAATTCTTCCAAATTCTCATCTCCACCAGAGAAAAAGAGTTCCCTTGCTCAAAGGCCTCTGTAGTATTATAGGATGGGGCAAGCTACTTGATTACACAATGAACCTTAGGCAACATTCATGCTGACTGCCCCAAGTGCCGTGTGCTGTAGTCAAGGCCTTAGGCTTCCTTCCTGCTGCTTGTCGGAACAGGAAGACGTGGTGCCTGGGTCTGGCTTTCCACTTCTTTCTGGGAGCTTCTTTTGGGATGTCTGTTACCCACCCGCCCTAGACCTCACCTGAATTAGTGTGACCTCAGCCCTTGGCCAGTGCTAGGAACAGCTCTTGGCAGAGTCACAAGCCAGGCTCTGCGTGCCCTTCTGTGCTCCCATCTGTGCACGGGCACCAGCCCCCAGAGGGGCAGCCGAGCCCAGGGTTGCCACCAGAGGAAGGCTGAGTGGGCCATGAGGCCGAGCTGCCAGCCCAGCCAGCCTGTTTCAAAAAAGTGCCTGCTGTGGGCGTGTACCTGTGCAGCGCGGATCTGAGATGTGCCCTTACGTGGGCTGGCCTGGGATCGAAGATGGCCCCATTGATCTGGGGGAAGAAGGCAAACTGGTTGTGGGACAGGTCTTTCCAGCTTGTTGGTGAGAGGCATGGGCATCCCTCATTCTCCCGGTGCAGCAGAAAGCCCTGGGCTTCGGAGGGAGGCTGGAGCTGCGCTGGGAGTCCAGCGCTGCCTTGCCTCTTTCTATGGAGGGACTGGAGTGAGGATCCCCACCCCACCCCACCCCCAGCTTGGTTTGTTAGTGCAGAGCCCTGAGAGCACCTGCTGGGAGGAGTAAATGAGAGAAGACACTTGGCAGAAGCAGGCCTTGGCCCACTGTCCGTCTCCAGGAGTGTGGGCTGTTTGGGAGCGCACGCCTGCCTCATCCTGATCAGCCTCCATCCCCCACTCCCAGCCTCACGGTCGTCAGGTGGGGGGACACTGCAGAAAGCCACCTGACCTTTATGGATACCACCCGTGCCCCCACTGCCGGGCTTGGAAGTCAGCCTGATGCCAACCCCGGGCCCACAACTGACTCTCCCTGTGGCCTTAGGCAACTTCCCTATTGTCTCTGTGCCCACTGACCCCCTCCCTGAAGCAGGGTAATAAAAGTGCTTGGTGTGCTGGCTTTCGGGAATGTCAGCGGACACGGCTGTGTGGAGCGGGTAGCACGGTGCCTGACGCCGAGCGGGCACTTGGAAACCATTACCCGCTGTTGCCCCCACAGCCCGGAACCAGCGGGGCCCATGCCGTGACTCCAGGGATGGTTCCCATCACCTGAGACCCTCCAGCTCTGGGGTCTGATGGTCGGATGCGGGGAGGGGGCCTCTGCCTCTGACTTTTCCTACCACTCTCACCTCCCACTGTCCTTCTGGTTTCGCAGCTGAGCTGTTCATGGAGCAGCGACACCTCAAGGAAGCGGGTTTCTGCATCCAGGAGGCGGCGGGCCTCTTCCCCACCTCGCACTCGGTACTCTACATGCGGGGCCAGCTAGCCGAGATGAAGGGCAGTTTGGAGGAGGCCAAGCAGCTGTACAAGGAGGCGCTCACGGTGAACCCCGACGGCGTGCGCATCATGCATAGCCTGGTGAGTCAGCCCCTGGCCCCCGAAAAAGGCCTCAGGGCCCTCCTCCTCTCCCTCCCCCACCCCCTCCACTGCGTGTGCCCTGGTGTCTGGCGGGGAGGTGGCCTCCTCCCTGCTCTGCTGGGAGAGACAACTGGCTTGTCGAGGCAGGCCATTCCCCTTCAATCAGAGCCTGCCTGAGTTGATGAAAAAATCTAGGATGGGTTGATATTCTTTGTGACTTCCCTTTTGCTCTAAGCTTCTGTAAAGCAGCGGAACCCCAAAGGGATTCCTCATCAGATCCTTGCCCTGGACACTCTAGGCAAAATGCTCTGCTTTCTGGGAGTCCCCGGGCCCTCCATGCTCACTGGGCTACCTCTCCCACTTCGGAGGAGCTCCGTGCCTCTTTGGTGGCATTCAGGGGATGTCATGGGCTGGGCTGTCATGTCAGGCCTGACTTGAGCACACATGGAAAATGGCCCCTGGTGGGGGTGGGTAAGAGGACCCAGCAGCGCCAGTCCTGGGACGTGGCACTCAGGACTTGGGTGCCCAGAGCTCGGTGACTTTCTGTGGAAGGTCTGGAGGCTGGGAGCGGGATGCTGGTGTTCTTGGCTTGGCCTTGCCATTCTCTTTCTCGGTGATCGTGAGCAAGTCGGCCCCCTTCTCTGAACCTCGGTTTGACTTATCTGTGCAATGGGGATTCTCTGGTGCAGGAACCATTTACTGAATACCTGCTCTGACAGCTGGTATAGTAGACTGGCGAGATAACCGTTTTTCCCTTACTTCCTTAGCTACTTTTATTTATTTATTTCTTCCTTCACTGCTTTCAGAGAGCAGCTCATCAGGATAAACGTAATGCTCGGAAAGTGTACAGGCCTGCGTGGACACAGTGATTTTTGAAGTATAATTTAGGAGCACCCCATTAGCGACACGGTCTTCCCCTGTCAGGGTGCAGGTCCCACCTCAGACGCCCCCGCCCCCTGCCATGAGCGCTCCCTGAGGGGAGCACCCATGAGGACGTCACCGACATTGGCCACATGCAGAGCACTGAGGGGGCAGAATGATTCCAGATGGCTGCAGGGTTATCATTGCCAAAAGGGGTCTGATTCCTTCTCGAGGAGAAGCCATAGGGAGTTCGATTTCCGCTCAGTGTCAGGAACAGTACAGCTCTCAGAATAGGACAAGTACAGACTCAGGAGTTGTCTGGTGAGGACGTCGCCAAGAGAATGGAAATCCCACTTGGGGGAGGAGCTGGGCCAGGTCATCTTTATAAGGTCATTCCCAACCCCAAGAACCCCTGAAAACAGATTAGAGACTCCCCGCTCAGCTACTATTCCTGCTGCCTGATTTCTTAAAGGATTTCTACCTCCGGCCCATGTGAATGTTCCGCGTCAGCTGAAGACAGCCCACGCGGTGACGTCACACCCTGGCCCGCGTTCCCCTCCACATGGCTGTGTGTTGCCTTGCAGTCTGCTCAGCAAATGTTTGTTTTTTTGCAAGCACATCCTCCTTCCTCCCGTAATTCAGACATTAGCTCGTGTGATAAATGCCTCCCTGGAGGTCACATCCAGAAACCTGATGAGGGTGGTGGGAGGGAGGATGTGGGCTATGTCGTTAGGCCTGTGGCCAGGCAGCGATGTCTGCCTTCCCCTGCGCTCGCGGATCAGAGCCCGCCGTCTCAGTCCCTAAAACCCGATGAAGTCCAGTAACAGGTACGATTTTGAGGTAACAGTGTACCATTTTTCATTTATGCTTATTATTGTTTGTAGCTATTTTCCTGAAGCCGGTTCCAAAGGCGGGTTTTTCCATGGTAACCGAATAGCAGCCCAGAGTGGCTCCCTCCAGATGTTTCTGAAATGGCCCCTTTTCTCTTCCCGGGGTGCCCGGCTGAGGTGATGAAACAAAAGCAAGTCAGAGCCAGGCCTGCCCACTGTTAAAGTTACAGGCAAGCAGAGGGGCAGTCGGCTGTGGCGTGGGTAGCCCGTTCGCTTTCCACAGGCTCTGTTCTGCCAGCAGCCTACACATACGCATGAAGAATGGCAGATTTCAAGCCTGGAGAAGATTCACGAAGCACTCTTTCCCCAAAGACACAGGAACACTTTGGCATGTTGATCTCCAGCATTCCCTGATGTAAGTGTCTTCCCTGGGCCGGCTTCAGCCTCAGGACACCTGGGATCTCATCCTGGCTCTGGCTCTCATTCACTCGGGTGATTTAGGAGAAGACACACGTAACTTCCACGTTCCTGATGTCTCCTTCAGCAGATGAATAATAATCTTCGTTGTTCCTAGACCAGGGCTAATCACAGGAGGTGACGCATGTGACAGTGCTTCCAGAGGTCTGCCGTGTAATGTCAGAGAAGGCAAAACAGCATGTACGCCCTTGCTCTCCAGTCCCTCACCCGGGACAGACATTGCTAATCAATCACAGCACTTTTTTCTCACTGAGCACAGGTGTGACCTTGGGATCTTTTTCACCATGGCACATGAGGGGAGCCACTGTCTGGCGGTGGAAGTCAACTTGGCCTTTATGTAAGGGTTTCATTGTAAAAATAGTAGAGAATGGGAGAGACACATCCGTTGTCTCAGCCTTTATGAACTCTGGAGGTTGGCGCATCCTCGGAGAATTATCCAGAGAAAGGAACATGGAGGGGAACTGGTATCTGCCTCCCCCAACCAGTGCAGTCGTTGCCAAGGCAGGTTCCCAAGGAGGACATCCTGGCCTTGCCACACCACCGTGGTTCCATGAGGACGTCAGCCTCTGATCGGTGCAAGGAGAGGAGAGGCGCCCCTCCCCTGAGGGCACAGCCACCGACAGCCTGGGCTGGGAGAGCTCTGGATCCCTCGGTGAGCCGTGTGGGTGCTGGCTTCAGCCTTACAGTCCTGAGGGCAGGATCATCAAACACCGGGAGGCCGGCCTCACAGCCTCTCCCTGGGGCCATGCGCATGGGACAGGCGATGTGGGGACAGGCCAGAGAAAGCCTTGGGGAGTATTGGCTACTGCTCTTAGGAGGCAGGGTTCAGGCGTTTCTAAGAAAATGAACTTTGGCCCAGAAGCGGGTTCTCTGCTCTCCCCGTCCTGCTGCCCCCCTGCCCTGGCTGGGATGGGAGGCATTTCCATGGTTCACGCCCCATCCTGGGCTCAGCTCAGGCTTTCCCACCCAGCAGGCGGGACGAAGACAGCGGCTTAGCCTTGCCCCACCAGTGCCCTGGCCCTGCGGGCTGCCTCCTCCGCGGGGCTCACAGATGGCCAGCTCGCTTCAGGAGGCTGCCAGAGGCAGAAAGAAAAAGCCATGCTCTCTGCAGATGGAAATTCCCAGCAAAATCTCAGGAGCAAGTCCCGCAGGAGCAGGTCCCGACAGTCTTTGCCAGCTCTATCTTGGCCTCCCTTCCAGGTAGCCAAAAAGCCTACTCACTCAGCCTGGGTGTTCAGCCCTGAATTTACGGGCAAAAGCATCTCGTTAAGAAGGGGAAACCTGAACTTCCCTTGCTTGACCTGAGGAAGCAGGAGAAAGGAAGCAGATCTTCCCAAGATCAGCAGAGGAGTTGGCCCCCAGGTGACACTGTTCCTCAGAGAAGGCTCCGTGGGCTTGGTGGAGAGGAATCCAAGGCAGTCTGCACCCTTTCTCCCTCTGAGCCTGTCTCTGCCCTGCCACCTCCTGGGAGGCTCTGCATCTCCGAGGGAACAGGGATGCCTGGGCAAGGCAAGGAAGCCAGGAGCGACTAATGGAATGGTCAAGTTACCGAGAGCCCTCCCAAGAAGGCTGTGAGGTCACCTCACTTTAATGGTGGGAGGGTCATTAGCCCTGGCCACAGACCGGCCATTCTCTCTGCCGCCCCTTGGCAGAGCCAGGAGTGCGGATGTATTGATGCAGCCTGTCTCCCTGCAGGACACCACCCGAGGGCCTCGGCTGTGAGTGGACAGGCACGCTGCCTCCCTGCCCCCTGCGTTTGTGGGCGGCACCCCACCCCGCTCTCCCAGCCACAGGCTCTGGGGTTTCCTGGCACCTCTCTGGCCAGGCCTCCCGGCTCCTCGCTGGCCCCTGCCCGTGGTCATGCTTTCTTCTCGGGACAGAGTTCCAGGCTTTTGTTGCCCCGTCTCCCCAGAACCCTTTGCTCCCCAGGCCCCTAGCCGCAGAGGGAAACTGCCCTAAATGAACTTTGGCTCCTGTGATGTAATTCCTGAAGCAGTCCTGGCCTCATGACCCAGCCTCTTCTTTGTCCAGATGCTCCTGGAAAGATAGGAAGACAGCGCTTCTGTCATCTCTTGCCCTGATGAGAGTGTGGCAGTGAATTAGTCCCCTGCACTCACTCCCTCTCACTCCCAGTGTGGAGCTTGCTGTCCTGTTTTTCAAGTGGGTTTGGGGGATCAGGGGCATGGCCATAGCATGTGGCCGGCCCCATTTGGCCCCAAGTTCTGGCCCCAGAACCTCTGGTCCCTCTTTCCTCAGGCTGGGGCTTGCCACAGCATCCCCCATGTCCCAGAAGCGGCCCACCACCATCCCTGCCCCTCCCTAAGGTGGGGCCTGAGTCAGCCAGGACCAGGGCTCTGCTCTCTAAGGCCGAACAGGTGAAGTCTGGTTGCACAGAGCTCCCGCCAGCCCCATCCCCAATCCTGGAGGGCAGGACTGGACTGGAGACATGACACACCTGAGACAGACAGCCAGCCCAACCAGCCCTCGTGTTCCGGGGGCTCTGGGAGATTACTTCCCCTCACTGGCTCCGTTTTCGCTTCTGTCTAACGGGGATAATAATTTAGGCCCTTGTGACCTCCAAGGGAGGATTTTAGTGCTCAGATGACCTAAGCACTGTGAAAAGATAAATCAACATCCGGCATTTTTGTCACCATTCATGTGGAAGACTTGGTGGCAGATGGCCAAAGCCTGAGCTCTGCCTTTGACCAGGATGCCCCACCTCGCTGCTGTGGGGCAGGGGTCATTGGTCCACATTTCCTTGGGCTGCCGGCAGGGTACTGAGAAGGGAGGAAGGGGGTGCTGGGCAGGGACCAGGGGCCTCAGAGCTGCCTGTAGGTTGCACCTGGAGCGGGTTGGCCAGGATGGTTTTTAAGCCCCAGTATCAGAGCCAGCTTGCGTCTGGAGATGGGAGCACAGCCTTTGAGTCTCACTGACCTGGACTTGAGCCCCACTTTGCCTATACTCACTGCTCCACCATGACCAAGTTCCTCAACCTCTTGGCACCTCAGTGTCCTCATCTGGAAAACGGTAATCACAATGCCGAACCCCTAGGTCTCCTGTTAGAATTAGGTTAACTAATTCTGTAAGTTAATGGCCCGGTAGTTGCGGTTACTTTTGCCTTTTCCATGCTGAAACATGGCTCCCAGGCCAGATTCGGACGCTGTTGGTTTGCAGAGGGAAGTAGAGGCCCAGAGCCAAGCCCCAGAGAGTCACTGTAGTGGAGCCTCTCGGTCCTCACTGAGCCCATCAGGCGCCTCTGGCCAAGGCAGAGATGTGCAGGACACCAGCCCCAAGTGCCCTGTGGCTGGGACAAGAGTATCCACAGTGCAAGGCCACGCTGACCTTAGCTGAGAGCGGGAGAAGCCTGCTCAGTAGGCCGGAGTCTGAGGTAAGGGCGAGAGCCATTTCGCGGCTGGTCTCTTCAGCGGACGGGGCCTGCTGGGGACCCAAGGGTGCTGGGGAAGAGGAGCAGGAAAGGCCAGGTTCTGGGGAGGCCCTGCTCGGCCTTCCACTCTGGCCTCTATCGGGCCAGGCTGCTTCAGCCTCCACTTCCTGACTTGAAGGAGGAAATGTGTCCTGAGCAGCTGAAGAGTGAAACCCAGTGCCCGGCCCTCTGAAGGTTCCCTGATGCAGGATGCGGCCAGCAAGCACACAGAACTGCAGGGTTTCTGGTTCCTGGGGCCTGATGCTTCGGGGTCTAGGACACCCCACCTGCTCTAGGCCTCTCCCTTGTTGGCTTCCTGAGCTATGGCAGGTGGCTTAGAGGCTACAGGCAGCCTGAAGGAACAGGGAAGGCCCAGAAGCCTTGTGCTGTCCATGCAGGAACCCTGAGTCCTTTACACACACACACACACACACACACACACACACACACACACACCCCCCCCCCCCACAGAATCTGCGCCCGCCCCCCCACCCACCCCCACCCCACCCCACCCCACCCACAGAATCTGCGCCTGCCCCACCAGCTCCAGTAGATGGGGAACATTGCTCTGTTTGGCAGGAAATTTCAGTAGGAACGTCTTGTTGGCCATTTGGCCTCTTCGTGCTGTGGTTTTATCGTGAGTTCTCTCCCTCATCCCAACCCCAGTCGTGCCTGAGGACCGCATTCCCCGGTGGAAAAGTGGAGTGGAGCGGGAGGGAGAAGGGAGTTCTGGAGGCTCACTGTGTGGGGCACGTCCCCCAGCAGGGGCCTCACCGGGGTTCGCGCCCCTGCCTACCCATCTCATTCGTGGGCTGGCACAGCCCCCAGCCCACACTGCGCGCCCTCAGCCCAGGCTCAGAGACCTTTGAGAAGGTGAAGGTGGGTTCCCTTGGCTCAGCACTTTCCGGAAGCCTTGGGCTTAAGTGTGGGCTCCTGAAGTCCTCAGCAACCCTGATGAGGAAGTGGAAGGGAAGCCCCCTGTCATAGACTCTGATCAGAACAATAGTTAAGCACTGTTGATGTAGGAAAAACGTTAGGGTTTGAAGCCGATGGCCAAGAAAGAATTCTTGAGATGTCTTTGGTGCAAAAAGGTGGTTTTATTAAAGCACGGGGACAGAACCGTGGGCAGAAAGAGATGCACTGGGATCACGAGGAGTGGCCCATTATATACGTTCAAGTTGGGAGGGGGTTTGGAATAGCACAAGTCTCTAAGGAATTTTGGAAGCAAGGTTTCCAGGACCTTGAGGGGCTAGCTATTTTTGGGAAAAGGTCATTTATTACCATCTAATAAAACCTGAGTCGTAAGACCCTTCAGATGTATATCGGTGGGCCTTATGTTTGGGGGGATGATTGCCAACATGTATCTTGGGGGTCAGAGATAAAGAAGTTTCCAAAGGAATTTTTATATGTTAAAGTAGGCTTACAGCATCCTGGAAGGAAGGGGTCTGACTAGGATTGCCTTTTGCCCTTAGCAAAGTGTCAACATCAAGGCAGTTGAGTCCCTAGAGAAATGTCCCTGACTGTTTCAAGGACTTGTCAGTGGGCTGTAGGTGGTAAGGAACTTTCATAATTTTTCTTCTGCCTTTGTTTCCCCCATCACTGTTGGCTTAATTTAGCTCCAAAATCAATGGTCTGAAAGACTCCCCATGTGTGGAGGGTGCAGCAGGGTCCAGCCTTCCCCTTGTCCAGTAGGCCAACAGCCCCCTCCCCTCAGCTCTGCCGCCTGCCCAGAGAGGGGAGCTTCTGCGACGGCGCCCCCTCTCACTGCCCATCACAGGTGTTCACTTGGAGCACCCAAAGTCCAGGTTCCCGACCTAGCCCTGAGGGCCTAGCTGTGCTCAAGAGTGGGCAGAGCCTCCAGAGGCCCAGAACCTGAAACTAGCCCAGAATGTGGGAGGAGAAAAGGCAGAGCCCCCCAGGAGGTGACATGCTTTCTCCTCAAGCCAGTGTTTACCTTTGAGTCTGTCCATGGCCCTCTGAAGACACACAACTCCCACTACAGCCGAGGGACCCACTGGCGTTCGACCTCTCCCTGAGGGGTGCAGGGGTAGGCAGGAGCACGAAGGGCGGAATGGGTTCTGCCACATGAGCACGGTCACCTCTGCTGCCCCAGAAGCCCCCACCTTGTTGGGCTCTAAGCGAGGCTGTCAGCCCCCTCAGCAGACCCCCTCAGAGCCTGTCGACCAGGTGTTGGGTGGGGTCTAGAAGGATTTGTGCCCCTTCTCCCAAAAGGGAAGTAGGTCTGGGGCCTTGGAGCTGCCCCAGCTCCAGGAGGGATGTGGTGATCTGCGGGCTCCGTCCTCAGCCTGGAGAGACGCCTCATTCCCAGTCTGCTTGGACAGGTTGAGGCTAACACCTGGGAGAACCTGGCACCCCGAGCGGGCCTGAGCTCCTGAGCTCGGGCTGGAATGAGGGCCTCCCCCGCAGGGTGTGTCAGCCTCAGGGTGGGTGAAGGGAGCAGCCTCAGAGGTGGCCCCACCCCAGGCTCCTCCCTGCAGCCCCAGGGTCCCCAGGCAGACGGCTCTTGGGACCAGGAGGCTCCAGCAGCCTCCAGCTGATTCCCTGCTTCCCAGCTGGAAAGGCTGCTACAGAATCCCAGGAATGTGCCTTGAGCTCAGAAAGAAAATTCCCAAAATAACTTCTATAAATACTTGAGGGTAGGGACTGGGAGGGAGCTCTCAGCTGGCCCAGTGCTAGGGGCTGCTTCCCAGGGCAGGCCTCCCCGCTCTCCAGAAGAAGAAAAAGACATACACAGCCGGGACCTTTCTGCTGCCCCTCCCCTCTGGAGGACAGCGTCAGGCCCTGAATTAATGACGTGAGATGGTGTGCAGTAGCAATTCTGAAAAAGGAAGGGGTGGAGGGACTTTTCTTCTCCTTCATCCCCATCCCAGGCTGCAGCCTTTGTACCCCAGCAGAGAACCTTGTCTTCCAACAGGGAGGGTCCCCCTCAGAGGGCCCCTCAGGCTGCCTGTCCTGTGGCCCTAAGCAGGTCGGTAAGCATGCACACCTAAGTGCCTCTGGTGACCCTGGCTCAGAACCCAGGACCCTCCCACCTGAGCCCTGTTGTGCTGCTGTCCTGTGGGGAATAACCTAGCAGGCTAAAGCCACAGACCCTGTCCCTCTCAGCCTAGGATGGGCCGCATGCCAGAGCCCACCAGTAATGAAGCACAACCTCAAGGTGATGGCATGGCCAGGAGGTGCTATCCTCGGAGGCTTCCTGGAGGAGCAGGGTCTTGGGTAGTTGAGATGAGGCCAGATCCAGGAAGGGAGGGAAGGAGGAATGGATGAAGTTGGGAATTTCTGGGGCCTTCCCCCCATAGCCCTGCCCTCCCTGAGTGGTCGTAACCTTGGCCCCCTCTCAAAGGTGCATTGCTCAACGGCCATAAGCAACTCACACATTCCTTTCCAACAGCTGCGGGTAGCCGCCTGGCTATGGCATCTCCCAGGTGAGGGTCCGAGGCTGAGTTACCCACCAGCAGGTCTGGTTTCTCTTGGCTCAGGGTGCCCCCTGGCCAGAGTGGGGAAGAGTCATCGGGGACATTTGGATAGAACAGTGTTCCCACCATCTCCCTGGAGACCTATTCTCTGGGCAGCTGAGGTGGGGGTGCCAGGGGGGTGATGGCGGGCCCTTGGCACAGCGCCAGGCAGGGGGCAGAGCAGGTGAGACCTGTCTTCCTGAGGCAGGCCCTGCCCAGTTGTCAGGCAGCAAACAGCTCCGAGTTGCTACCAAACACGAACAGACTGGTGTCTCAGGCAGGTGGCAGCAGATCCTATTACAGGCCCTGGGCCTCGGGGCCCCAGCCTGACCCCAGTCCGGTGTCTCCTTTCAGGCTCTGAGGTCAGCACCCCAGGGTATGGGGGACGTGAGCTAACCCCACCCCAGTCCCCAGTCTTCGCCCCAGAGAGCCTTGCCCTCTAGAGAAATCACCCCCTGCTCCTCACTCCGACAGGACCCTCTGCTCATCCTAACCCTTTGCTGTCTGCCCACCGTGCGCCCTGCCTACATGATTTCAAATTGATCCTTGCAGACTCTTCACAATTGCCTACCAGGAAGTACCATTCTGTTCCCTGGTTTACAGACGAGGAAACCACAGCTCAGAGAAAATGGGCCACTGGCCCATGGTCGGTGCACTTGTCAGTGGTAAAGCTGGGAATCCAGCCCAGCCTAGGTCTTCTGGCTGTGGAGCGCCCTGGCTTTTTTCTCTACATGAAACATGCGGAGGAGCCTGCTGCAAACCTTCCTGAGAGTAAAACCAGCAGAGCGTGAGACACACACACACACACACACACACACCCTGTTCCGCCACATCTGGCCCCTTCCCAAACACCCACACACTGCTGGAGAGCAGGGGTTTTCGAACTCCTTTTTAGCGGGAGAGCCCTCTTTTCAAACAAGATCTCCTGTGGAAGCTCAATCTAGAAAACGGAGTGTGGAAACCCCACTGCAGCCCCGCCCCCTGGCTGGGAGGCCCCGCTGGCCTTCCCCATCTGTCCTCTCTTGCTCCTTCATGGGCAGCACTCACAGGGCACAAACCTTCCATTTTTGGTGCTTAATTTTGGTGTCTGGCGGCCTGTCGTCTCCCCTGCCTTCCCTCCTCCCTGGGGACCCTGTTCCATCGGGAGCTGCTCGGGGTCCAGCTCCCAGGCCATGCAGGCAGCACAGCTTGGCCCGGGGCCCTGCTGGCCAGCCCAGGCACTGCCCTCTGGTCCCGGGCGGCCCCGCCACAGCTCCCCTGTCCTCCACCCCATCCGTGTGGCGCCCTGGGTTGAAGAGGCACTATGAATCCAGCCCCCCCTTCCTTTCCTGCCCCGCGGCCACAGGACCACCGGTCAGCACCTCCGGAGAGGGAGAGGCTTTGCCTCGGGCTTCCCGAGCACCATCTCTCCCTCTTGCCTAGCTCTCAGAGGACTGTATGAAATCAGGCATGTGCATCTTCCCCGGTGGGTCTCCATAGCAACAGAGGGCCTAACTCTGAGGAGCGTGGTGAGGAGGAAAATGTTCCAGCTAAAAATGTACATGGCCATCAGTGGGCGGGCACCCGAGAGGGGGCTCCAGGCACACAGAAGGCGGCTCCTCTCCCCCACCCCAGCCCCCGCCTGTCCAGGAAGCTGGCGTTAGGCTTTACCTCAGATCTGTGAATGAGAGGAGGCCCCCCCAGCCGTGCTGCCATCCCGTGCCTCATTTGAGGGCTGGAACACAGATCAGTGGGATGGAGCAAAGCAGCCTTTCTGGGACTGGAGGCCGAAGGGGGGTCCTGGTAACCCCCCCACACACACTCACCACCCTGTCCTCCCACCTCCCTGCACCCTTCCCAGTATGAGTGGAAGAGGACATAGAAGGGACATTGTACCAGTTTCACTTCCCAAACTTTCGGGACGATTCCTGTCACTTCCTGTCTCTGCCAGCAGGGCTGTTGAAGGCAAACAGCAACACCAAGCTTCTTAGCCACCCCTGACCCATCTCACCAGAGCCTGTCCTTCTACCCAGCACCCGCCCTCCCGTGCCCCTCACCGGCCAGGCCAGCCTGGGATGGGCAGTAGGTCCCAGGACCCAGATGTCCCCAGGAAGACCACTGCTTGATGCCGCCAAGGAGCTGCCCCCACCCACCCATAAGCTTAAGGTTGTAGAGCCTGAAGCCAGGGCGCTCATTCCTCCACACGCCTGGGGCGGGGGGTAGCCCCTCGGTGCAGCAGCCAGGCCTCAGGGTAACGGACCCGCTGACTGGGAGCTCGCACGGGCCAGACACTGTTCAGGGGCTTGCCAGGTACTGACTCCCGCCAGCTTGACAGCCCCAGCAGCGGGTACTGCGGTCTTTCCCACTCAGAGCTGAGGAAACGGAAGGCCAGGGAGATGTAACTTGCCAGGATCCCCAGCTGTAATGGGGAGGCACAAAGCCAGGTCTGCTGACTTGAAAGCCCATCCTCGGGGCTGGGAGGGACAGAGCTCCCACGAGGGGGGTGATCCGGGCCCGGGAGGCTGGGCTGGAAGCGGGGCTAGGGCGGGGCCAGGCACGATGTGCATGAGTAACAGGAACAGTCACTTGACGGTTCCCGAGGCTGCCAGTCTGAGCTCTTTCGCCCTGATGGCCAGGACGCCCTCACTAACCTCGCCCTGTGCTTGCTCCCCAGGGTCTGATGCTGAGTCGCCTGGGCCACAAGAGTCTGGCGCAGAAGGTGCTGCGGGACGCCGTGGAGAGGCAGAGCACCTGCCACGAGGCCTGGCAGGGCCTGGGCGAGGTGCTGCAGGCCCAGGGCCACAGCGAGGCTGCCGTCGACTGCTTCCTCACTGCCCTGGAGCTGGAGGCCAGCAGCCCGGTGCTGCCCTTCTCCATCATCCCCAGAGAGCTGTGACCTCGCACTGCAGGGGCAGGGTGGGAGGGAGCCGCCCTAGGGGGTCTGGGGGGTGGGGGCGGACGCAGGCAGGCAGCAGGGAGGTGTGGGGCCTCAGGGAAATACATTTCTAGGGAACACTTCTGCAGGCTGCAGCCCTAGTTCTCCTCGCCTCCCCGACTGCAGCCCTGCTTTACCTCCAGGGCCCGCTGGGAGCTGCTCATCTGGAGCTGGGTGGACCAGATTTGCATCGAAAGCAAATCCCTTGCTCCTTGGGACTCAGCCCTGGTGGCGTTTCTGAGTAAGGAAGTGGCTGGGAAGCCACACCAGCGTGGGAGCATCTCCCCCAGAGTGTCCATGCATCATCTCAATGTGCAATGAGGGTCTGAGTCTCCTAGGTACCACCCCCCACTGTCTAGAAGTTCCCATGTTGTGCCTGCCGCCCTCCACATCCCCGATCCTGGATTTCCCAGTGACTTTGCACTGGTGTTAGCCTCGGACTTCAGCTCCCTGTTCTCCAACACCACAAAGATGAACCCCACAAACTGCTCTCTGTCTAGGTCAAGAGGGTTTTCCCCAGTTCCTAACTCAGTGCCTCGGGAGCCAGTCTGCTTGAACCCCAAGTGACTTAAAGTCTTGGTGACCACACTTGTTCCCTGAGAGCGCGGGTGGGAGAGCCTCACAGCTGAACTTCACCTCTATCTGTGCCTCTGTGCCCGGGAAGCTCCAGGGCCCTGGTCTCAGCCCCAGTGTCAGGACAGGGTTTTGGATAACTCTCAGGTCTTGCCCCGGCCAGTCAGGGCTTGAAGATTCTGCTGGCAGGTGGGAAAAGGATAGGATCTCTGGGTCCCTCTCCCAGGTTTGGGCTATTGGAGGATGCCCCTCTTTGCCCCATGAGACCAATTGGACCCCACTGCTCTTCCTCTCTGCTGCCAAGTGCCTTTGGGGCCTCTGGTGCCTGGCCAGGGGCACTGAGCACCGGCCCTAACTCCCCTCTCATTTCTGCCATGCTCATCTTTCTGGAACTATGCGCCAGCCCAAGCGGCCTCCTTAGGCCCGAGGCTGTAGACCCTAGGATACAAACATGGCAGCAGGACCTTGCATCAACCTCAGACTTTGCATCAACATACTCCTTCAGGCCTTATGTTTCTGGGCAATGGGTACAATGCAGGACCCTCTGGGGCTAATAATATGCAGATGGGCAGTCTCTGGGACTGACCCCAGTACCTCTCAGCACCCACAGCCCATTTCCACTACTGGCCATTTGGTTCCCCCCCCCCCTTGCCTGAGGCCCAGTGGGGACTGTGGTTGGAGATCAGTGGAGGGGACAGAGCAGATCCCTGTCAGCAGGGGACCTGGGGCTGGTGGGTGGATATCTTCCCTGATGGTTCCCCTAGCCCTGCTGCATGATGCTCTTGGAATTCTCCCCAAGAAGTTATTCCACCCCCACCCCCCAGTGGGGGGCCTTATCAGGGAATTCCTTTTTTATCTGCACTTTGGGTTTTAGTTTTAAAGCTCCATCTGGTACGTCTCTCTCATCTTAAGGTGTGCAGAAAGACTGGATGAGGGCTGCCTTGGCTCATCATTGCCCAGTCTGCTCCTCAGGGAGAAGGGGCTGTTGGAGACCCACCCTCCTCGGCCACACTGGCTCAGCACTGCGCACCCCCGGGTGCCTCCCAGAGAGGGCCTGCCCCCTCCTGGCCTTCCCACATCGCAAGGGACACTGCAGATGACACCAGATCCTTCACCGCTTGGTTGAAGGATCTCTGCCTCGATGTGTGTGTGTATAAATAGAGATATATGATAAAGATCTATTTTTATTCTGAAATTCTGTTAGAAAAAAACTAAACGAGAAAAGCAAATGCTGTTGATTTGCGTCGGGGTGCCCAAAGATTGGTAGTCAGTTATTTGTAAGAGGACAGGCACCGAACGCGTTCGGCTGGAGGAAGCCTCAGAGGGTTGGGCCAAGTTGTGGCCAGTTTGAAATAAAGGCCTTGAATAAAGAGACCCTTGGAAGGAATACGGCGTGTTCATTTCCTCCAACAGGTACCCCAGAACAGGCCTTCAGCGCCTAGTGAAGAGGGAGTGTTGCAGGAAGAGAGGCCTGAGAAGTCACTGGGGCAGGCCCCACAAGTGGGGAGGGGTGGGGAGGAGAAAGGGGGGAGGGGCCCAGGAACAGACTGGTGGGAGCAGGGGGGAGCAGAGAGGGTTAGGCAGGTGCTGAAGCCCAGAGGCGGGCGGAAGGAGGCGGCGGGGGGAGCTGCGTGGTGAGGATGCCCGCCACCTGCATCCTGATCAGCCGCCTCGCTGGGAAGTCCACACCACTATGCTCCCAAAACAGGTCACACCCATTCCAGTCTACTCCATATCATATAAACAGGCATCACAAGTTTGAAGGATGACTGAAGTGTGCATAGCAGCTCTGTTTTCTTCTTGTGCCCCAAGGGATCATCGGGTGCACCCCCCAGAGCTGCAGCCCCACCCACTTGGAAAAGAGCTGCTCTAGAGGCTTCCCCGAGGGCTTGGCCTGGCCCCCCGCAAGAACTTCCCACTCCCACGGCCTCTTGGGGGTCTGGCCGCCTCCACCCCCACCCTCAGCCCTATTCTTGGGGGGATGCCCTTGCTGTTCCAGGGAGGAAGGGCCGTTTTTGGAGCTGGTGGGGGCCCAGCTTCCCTTTTACTGTGATGCTTTAGGAAAACACAGTCTGTAGTGATTTAACACTTAGTATCACATTACTTCTTTCTCACCCTTACCCCCAGCTCAAGGACCCTTGCCCTGACAAAGACTGCCTGAGGCCATAGGTGGTGTCAGCTGGTGTGCTCACCCTACAAAGACGAGAATGGAGGAAGGGAGGGGGAGGCCTTCCTCCTCCAGACACGAGCTGACCTCGGTCAGACGTTGGAGAGTCAGGCAGTAGGGGAGACCCAGGCGTTTCCTGACCCCCAGTTCCCGTCTGCGGACACCCCTTGTTCACACACCCCGTGTCCGATCCATGGTGCCGGAACAAGGGCTGGGGTCTGGGGACAAGACTCGGGGTTGCTCTGTTGCCCCCATGGACCTCCAGCACCCCCGGCACGCTCTAGGACACAGCCCTTCAGTATTAATAGTGTTTATCTACAGGCATAAATATGAATGGAATCTCAGCCACCAACACCCAGACTCCTTTCTGATACCAAAGTGCTCATTGTTGCATTTGCTCCCCCACTGGGCGCTCAGATGTCATCACCATGCAAATATTTCTGGGCCTTGGGAAGCTTCCAGCTAAACGAACCACCCCCCCCCCCCCCCCAGCCCACGCTGCCAGCCCATAATCAGGGGGCCTCACACACAAGCAACCTGTGGGACCAGCCCCCATGATACTGATCTGAAGGATGTGGAGGCCAGGAAGGCAGTGATGGAGACAGTATACGGTCTGTCCCCGGCCAGAAACTCCTCAGAGTTTTTATCAGACTCTTAACAGTTACAAAGGACAGAGACCACTGGAGGTAGCTCCAGGAGAGAGACAAGGGGGAGCTTCCAGGGCCCGAGAGCAGTAGCTGCAGGGCATGGACCTGGGGCCAAAGCAGCGCAATCTGGCTTCTCGGACGGAAATCAGCAGCCAGCACGGGCTCCAAGGCACAGCTCTCCCGCGAACTGGCTCATCTCTTAGCGTGGACGGGGCAGCCGTTAGCAGTGTTCTGCCTGCGCTCCACAATGTGCACGCTTGTCACGTTGCCCCTTTGGTAGTCAACAGCCCTGGCAGGTGGGCTTGGTCCCCATGAAAGGTGGAGAGGTCACGGTGCCTGAGAACCTAGGTCCTGGGGGACAGCCCGCGCGCTGGCCACCGCTCCCCCAACCCCGAGGACCCGGCACAGCGCCCGCTCGCTGGCTGTGCAGAGAGCCACCGGAAGTGCCCGTCCCCGCGGCAGCGCCCTGGCCCCTCTGCGGTGCACGGAACGCGCATCACTGGGGGGCAACACACAGGTCCGGGGGTGCCGCAGCGACACCCCACTGGCTGGAGGCCTGGGCCCTGGCTTCGGTGAGGAGGAAATGGGTGATGCTCAGAGCTGCGGCCGTAGAGGACATGCCTTAAGTGAAGGTCACTCAAGAGGCTGGAAGGTCCCCAGCTAGCAGGGGGGCTCAGAAGATGCCAGGCAGCCCGGAAACATGACAGGCTCACCACAGGAGCTGTGTGTTGGGCCCTGTGACGCCACTGCCCTGCCTGCCGGCTGACGGGATCATGGGTGGGCTCCACCACCCAGGCTCGTCGTCTGTGGACGGGCCCACAGCCTGGGACACGGCAGGGGGCCCCCCAGACTGGTGCTGTCACCGTTCTCCCGTTCTCTCTCACTCTCTCCCCCTCTTATTCTCTTCCTCCCTTAACTGTCATTGTGGACTTTTTTTTTTAAGATTTTATTTATTTGAGAGAGGGAGAGAGAGAACATGAGAGCAGGGGGGAAGGGTAGATAGAGGGGGAGGGAGAAGCAGGCTCCCCACCGAGCAGGAAGCCCAATGCGAGACTCGATCCCAGGACCCCGGGATCATGACCCGAGCCGAAGGCAGACGCTTAACGACTGAAGCCACCCAGGCGCCCCCACTTGGGGACTTCTTTTAAAAACATGTATTGTTATTTTTTTTTTCTGAACCGTCTGAGCATAGGTTGCTTAAATCATGCCCCTCTACCCCTTAATACTTCAGTGTGTTTGCAAAGAACAAAGGTCATTGTCTTAGGGAAGCACAACACGGTTAACAAATGAGATTTAATGCTGACCCGCTATTTTACCCCCTGTCCCGTGCATAGGCCAGTTGGTCGCTCGTGTTCTTTGGCGCTGCTTTCCTCCAGCCCCGGAGCACGCACTCCACTTGGTTGTCCTGTCTCTTTCATTTCGTTTCGCCTCTCTTTGCCTTTCGTGACAGTGACATTGCTAAAGGCCGCCGAGGGTCTGGCCTCTGCGGCAGGAGTGTGGCACCGAGGACGGGGGAAGCAGCCGGTGATGGAGCAGAAGCTGGAAAGAGCAGAAGCCGTGGGGCAGACGGAAAGGAGGGCAGCAGGTTGCTAAGGGCAGGAAGTTAGGAGCAGATGAATCTCCGCAAAAACAGAGCTCTCAGATTAAAAGAAGAGAGACGCCCCCTCTCCGAGGGGCCAAAAGACGGTGGAGGCCCTAGAGCTCCGTTCTCTCCAGAGCAACCTTTCTAGCCCTTGCAGCCTGACTCTGAGGTCAAGACTCCCCATCTGTAACTGTAATCTCAATTGCTTCGGCCCGGGGCCCAGAGGAAGAGGTCAAGAACCTCTTGGGTTCTGGGTTCCCTCGCACTTTTGTCTTCTGCCCAGGGGCTTACAGCTCACTACCCCACCCCCCAACAAGGCCCAGGGCTCAGTGGCTGTGGGTGGTGGCCTCCCATACGGCTCACACTCCCCCCTCCACCCTGAGAGCACCCCGCCAAGAGTGCAGGGGCTTCAGGGGCCTGGCCCAGTGTAAGCTGGGGGTGTGCCCACGGAGGCTGGGCTGGGGCCAGGGCACCGTCCTGCATCCAGACAGCTCCTCTTCTCAGCTGGGAGTAGCACTCTCCTGGGGCCTTGCTCTCTTTCTTTCTCCTCCTTTTTCTTCCTCCTATGCCTCTGCCAGGTTTCCTGTGGCCTCAAAGATCCACCCCTGAAGGGCCTCTTCCCCGAATTCCTGTTGGGGCTCACTCCATGTCCCTCATTCTTCAGGACCCAATTCCCACACCTTCCCGAAGTATCTCTCCCTCCTTCCCCACTACCCACCTCCCACCATCCTCTTAGGGGACCCGTACACTTTGTCAGAACACCCAGGCAAGCACAGGCCCAGTGGATTCTTCTTCCTGAGTGCAGCCCCTGCATCCCCCACACTTGGCCTCGGCTGCACCTACTCGTGCCCTCATGAACGGGACCAGCTGGGCTCTAGGGAGGCTCTCCTGCCCCTGGGAGGCTTGGGGTACAAATGCAGAGCAAGGCCACCTTGTCCCCACCCACAGGCTGACAGCCTTCCCTCTCACCCGACCCCCATGCCATCCCAGCGCTTTATCCTGGGGGTGGCTAAGGCAGGGGCTCCGCAAAGGGCCACAGGCCTCCTGAGTCTCCTATGGCTGCTCAAGGGCCTGCAGTTGGGCCCAATCCATTTTATCTTCTTAATAAAGTTACACGTGTATTTAATCCTACTCTATAAATTAGCATAGAAATATGCATCTTCACCATTAGGATCTTCACCTACACTGTAGATACGTGGGTCATTGGACACAGTTTTCCAGAAGCTTCATTTTCATTTCCACATAAGTTATTTAAGACAGGGTACTTTTACTATACCTGAAACTAACATAACACTGTACATTATACTAGAATTAAAACAATAATAAGAGGGCGCTTTTAAAATCCTGGAATAATGTGGCCACTGGAAATTTTATCTGGAGCTAGAAGTACCTTCTGTAAAACACTAGGGGAGACTACCCCCTCTGCCCAACCCCACTTCCCATAATGCAACTTTTTTTTTAAGATTTTATTTATTTATTTGACAGAGAGAGACAGCGAGAGAGGGAACACAAGCAGGGGGAGTAGAGCAGGGAGCCCGATGCGGGGCTCGATCCCAGGACCCCGGGATCATGACCTGAGCCGAAGGCAGACACCTAACGACCAAGCCACCCAGGCGCCCCTCATAGTGCAACTTTTAACACAATTACCTCTTAAGTGATCTAGCAAGAGCTTGTTTATAACGTCTAACACCTGCAACCTTGTGATCATACCTCCAGGAAGGACTTCTAAATCAGTACTCAATTTCTTTACCTCCTCTTTTTAAAAACTTACTTCATCAGATGATTTCTGTCAGCACCCAACACCAGCAACATCTAAGGTTATTCAGGCTAACAGCCATTCGCTAAATAATTCTTTGTGGTCCAAAATAATCAAAGGAACTTCCATAACATTTTATGCAAAACTTGTCCGTTTCCTAA
Source organism: Neomonachus schauinslandi (assembly GCF_002201575.2). Taxonomy (NCBI): domain Eukaryota; kingdom Metazoa; phylum Chordata; class Mammalia; order Carnivora; family Phocidae; genus Neomonachus; species Neomonachus schauinslandi. The sequence continues at coordinate 72,073,531 of NC_058412.1, read as the reverse complement.
AGGATAATTGTGTATCTTGGAGCACATGTAGTATTCAGTGAGCATCTACTATGTGTTAACGCTGTTCCAGGCACTGGGAAATTCACTGATGCCCCAGTAGGAGCCCACAGTCCAACGTTGGCCTCAGGCCAGTATTTGGGAACTGCCGGGGCATTTACGAGAGGGCACCCAACCAGCCTCAGGAAGATGGGAGAGGGTGCTTGGAGTTAGCACACCAAGGGTGGGGTGCGGGGAGTATTTCTGGCAGAAGGATGCCTCACTCCTTATCCCAGCTACAGGTTAGACAGATGGTGTGAAGGTATGAATAATATCCCCCACAAAGGTGTCTGTGTCCTAATCCCCAGAACCTGGGAATATGTTCTACATGTTTTTTTTTTTTTTAAGATTTTCTTTACGTTTATTTATTTAAGTAATCCCTACACCCAACGTGGGGCTTGAATTCACAACCCCAAGATCAAGAGCCCCATGCTCTACGGACTGAGCCAGCCAGGTACCCTATTCTCCTACGTGGCAAAGGGACTTTGCAAACATGATTAAGTTAAGGATCCTGAGAAGGGGAGATTTTCTGGATTATCCAGGTGAATCTGATACAATCACAGGGATCCTTACGAGAGGAAAGCAGGAGGGTCAGAGTCAGGAGTAGGTGTGCTGGGAACGGGAGTTTGGAGTAAAATTTGAGGAAGAAGCCATGAGCAAAGGAAGGTGGGTGGTCTCTAGAAGCTAAAAAAGACAAGGACACAGATTTTCCCCCAGAGCTTCCTCTGAAGGGAACCAACCTTGCCAACACCCTGACTTGAGCCCAGTGAGACTGATGTGGAGACGTCTCACCTCCAGAACCATAAGACAGTAAGTCTGTGTTGTTTGAAGCAACAAAGTCTATGGGAAAAGGCACAGGAAACTAAACAGTTTGGTGAAGGCTCCCCCAGGCCCAGGGTTGGGCACATGGGCTCAGGGGTACTGTGCGGTCCAGCTCCCATGCCCAGCCCAGGAGGGGGTGGGGATTCGAAGCCTCAACAGGCGTGAGCCTGCCTGGCATGTTTCCAAGTGTCCCCTCCAGCCCTGTTGAACACGGGAATCTCCAGCGTCTTCCTTTCTCCTTGATGGCCCTCAGTTGCCAGGCAGAACCTCTGAGCTCTGGGACTTCAGAAAAAGGACGAGGGAGCAATGGCCAGCCTGAGCTCCATCTGTGACCCAAACATCTCTCAGCACACTGCCTTGCTGTCCCACCCTGCCCCCATCCCGGGCCTCTCAGTTCCACCGGGGTGAATTGAATGGAATGCCTGGTCAATCCCTGCCTCCTGTCCCTGCCTAGCCCGCTCTGCTGACCAGAGATGCAGCGTCAGTGGCCCTGAGCCCACCGTCCTGCCTACAGTTCTCAGGGACTAAGCCACATTCCCACCCAAAGCAGCCACGTTGCTACCTCCCCGGCTGCTGGTTGGGCCTCTCTGAGCCCCTACAGCTCTCCCGAAGGGTAACACCTTTTCCCTGGCACTGATTTGCCCAAGGGTATGGTTAACAAGGCCACGAGAAGCACCCACTGGGAGACGATTCTCCTCGTGTCCGCCCCCTGCGCCTCCCCTATCTCTGGCTACCCCTCCTTCCCAACTTCTGTGTCTCAGCTCTCTCCCCTCCCTTGCTAACTCACCACCCCCAACCTCCCGGCCTCCACGGGTGCAGACTTGGCTCCTCCTGCCATCCGGGTCGTCTCTTCTCTGGGGAGGCTGCAGGTAAGCCGGACCAGGCTCTGCGTCTCTGGCACTGGTCCCCACAAGCCCACCCAGCCCCTGCGGTCCTGAATCTAGAGCCCAAACCCCGCCCTTTGGGCCCCACAGGCTCTGCACGCCTGCAGCCTTGCCCTTGGCCAAAACAAAAGGTGTGTGAGGAGCCCCTCCGAGAGTCAGGCTGGTGAGAGGTGCCTGGGTTCAAGGCTCCTGTGCTCCTTTCTACCCAGAACAAGCTCTACCTAATGACACTCTAGGTACTAGCTTCTCCCAGAATGACCAGCCCTGTGCCATCCTCTTCCCTCAGGCCTCAGCCAGATGCTAATATGGGTCAATCTCTTCCTCTTAAAGCTCTAGGGCTGGGAAGACTACCCTTGCCCGACACAGAGTTACTGGTGATGGTGCCTTCATACCATCTGAGCGGTAGTCCTCAACTTCGGCCGCTCATCAGAGTCACCTGGGGTTGGCAGGGGGGCCGAGGGGCGAAGTATTTAAAAAAAAATACTGGGCCTAAGTCCTACCCCCAGAGAGTTCCATGTGATCTGTCTGGGAGCTGCCCAGCACCAGGATTTTTTTTAAAGTTCCCCAGGGGATTCTAAAATGCAGCTTAGAACCACTGATTCTGAACTTAAAGATTTTGAACTATGTTTTCAAGAGAACAGGGCTTTCAAAACAATCCAGGCCTGGGGCCCCGAGTCCAGGCGGCTCTGTGGTGCAGAGGTCAGCGGCATGAGGCAGGTGAGAGATGGTGCTGGAGGCGGGGCCTGGCTCCCAAGCAACCTGTGGCCCTTGGCCTCCAGGTCTGTAAGGTGTCCCCTGTAGGTTCACAGAGCAGTGCGGTTGAGGAATAAGGGAAAGAGAGCAGACAGAGGAGGACAAGCTGTCCCCACCAGTGCTGTGACTTCTGACATGCTCTGACTTAATGGAGAGAGAATTTCACATGGAAACAGCAGAAGATATTTGCAGCCACGAAGAGCCATGCCCTCTGGCTGAAGCCAAATTCAGAGGGCAGTTGCGGGTGGGTTGGTGGGAGGGGAGAGGAACAGAGAATGGTCAGGCAAGCCAGGACAGGGGCCTCGAGAAGCCGTGTCACAGCAGTCGATGGGGGAGGGACGAGGGGCTTAGGATAGACACCACGGTCCCTTCCATCTGCGGCGCTCTAGGGCTTTTCTAAGCCCTTCTGGAAATGTCATTTGATGCACACAACAGCCCTCGTTTCTAGGTGTGAATATCCCAATCTCAGAGCTCAAGCTCAAAGTCAACCCAGGTCTGTCCAGTCTCTCCATCTTGGAAAGAACAGAAGGAGGCCCTGCTCTTCAGATACTGTCTCAGTTTTGGGCTTGTGGCAGGAAAAAGCCATCCAGAATTCCTCTAGTCTCTTTGGGAAAGCCTCTGCCTCCTTGTAGGAAATACTGTAAAAAATACTGGAATACACCAAAGAAGTAAAACATTGCCTTTCCCACCACCTTGCTCCCATCAGCCCCTCTGCTAATATCCCAGGGCAGAGTCACTGTCTTATCATCTAGAATCACAAAGGAGGGTGAGTGTTGCTTTACAGGCAGATGGCTGAGGTAGCCCCAGCTCCAGAAAGACAGTCACGGGAGCCAAAGGCAAAGCTTGGCGAATGGAAAAGAAACACAAGGGGGTCCAGATGGCCCTGCAGAATGTTCTCCAGTGGTTTTACCTCCAGGGGAAGTCTCTGTAAGCCTCTCCAACCCCCTTCCTGCAGGTGGGCAAAGACCTCCTCCCTTCCTTATTCTCAAAGGGTCTTCATTCCCTTCTAGAATCCAAAGAACTGCCCTCCACCCCAATTACACACACTCCACACAGCTGGGCCCCTCAGCTGTGTCCACACCAAGGGTCCCCGACCCTCTTGGCCACAGCAGAAGGGCCCAGGGGCAGACCCCTGATCCAAGCTGGCCACCTGGAGTCTCTCCCCTGGGAACCAGATCCTGGAACCAAGAGGGGCTGCTGACATTCTTTCAGGGTGTTGGCTCAGGAAATGACTGTGGAGGGGCTGAGGTAGCCACATAGGTCCTATACATGTGAAGAGGCAGCAAAGGTTGGCCCTCCAAGGGAACAGAAACAGGCTTGAGAGAGAAGCAGTGGGGAGACCGAGGCAGCCCCTGGCTCCCACTCTTGTCAGGGAGGTACCCCTACATACTTACACCTCTTGCTGGTATGAGAGGTTCCTCTCACTTTCCATCCATGAGCCCCCAGACAGACATGACCACCTCTTGCCTCTCGCTTTCTAGAACCAACTGCTTCCCTGAGCACCAGGGGCAACCTGAGCCACCGCTTCCTAGAGAAAACCCCCTCTCAGAACTGCCCACTGTTACTTTCTGACCCTGCAGGGGACTCTGACCCAATTGGAGAATAAAATTTGGAACTAGCTGCCCTGCAGCCATCTTCTGATCAAAGTGAGACAAGATCAGCCACCACCCCTGAGACATGTCTGATCTTCCAAGTAGCTCTTCTCTATTCTGAAAGAACACAACATGGGGAGTTTCACCAACAAATGAGAAACTTGAATAAATTCACTGAGATGACAACCTTCCTTTTCTTGCCTCCAACACCCCTTTTATAAGGCTTATAATTATGTAAGGCTAGGGAAGAGAGATGGGGGCATGGTTCCCTTTTTAAAATACAACAAAATAGGGGCACCTGGGTGGCTCAGTCCATTGGGCATCTGCCTTCAGCTCGGGTCATGATCCTGGGGTCCTGGGATTGGGCCCCATGAGGGGCTCCCTGCTCGGCGGGGAGCCTGCTTCTCCCTCTCCCGCTCCTCCTGCTTGTGTTCCCTCTCTCGCTGTCCCTCTTTATCAAATAAATAAAATCTTTAAAAAAAAAACACACAAAATATAAGCATTTATATTCATTTAAGTTTTTTTAATTAAAAAAAAAGATCCCCTTCATTTATTAATGATCCTGAAATCTCTCCAACCAGATACCCACTGTCATGGGTGGGGGTGTTTCTAGCTGGGGCTCCCTGAGCAGGTCTTCCCCGCACGGAGGGCTGCCTGGGGCCCCGGCTTCTGACCAAGCCCCGCCCAACTCCCTCCCACCTTCATGGCAACCCCCCCTCGTTGGGCCAGGCCCCCTCAGTCCCTCTCCAGCAAATGTTTATTCCTGCCATTCACCCACACGGGGGCCTTGCCCTTGACCTTCTTCCCTCTCCTTTCTGCGCATCTCAGCCTCCAGGTCCCTTGCATGCGGCTGTCCTTCCCCGCTCATGGCCGTGCGGCCTCATCCCTGCTCTGCCTGCTTGTGGCCTCCTTTGCAAACCAGGAGCAGTGACTTCACAGCTTCCTGACACGAGGGCCTGTCTTCCCAGTAGAACTGCCATCATGTGAGGGCAGCCCCTGAGCTTCAGACACAAGGTGACCGGAAGGAGCCACAAGGCACAGAAGACTTCCTAGAGCCAGGGACTACTCCAAATTCCCTTTCTGGCCTGTCTCCCCTACAACCCTCCCCAAACTCAGTCACATGCCTTACTCATCCCCCCCTCCAACTCCCCAACCCCAGCACACACCTGGCACAGAGCAGATACTCAAATATTTTTGTTGACTTAAAACCACAAACACCCATTGGGTTGAATCAATATTATTCTTTTCAGGGGATTGAGAGAGAGAAAGAACCACCTGCTGGGATCCTGGCACACTCAGCTTGGCCTTGAATGCTGACCCCCAAGGACACCTCCATGAGGCTGGGAGGTATTATAGCCCTCATGCAGTTGGGGCCCAGCTGGAGAGCCCATGGCCACGCAGAGCACAGCCCGGACGTATCAGGGCCTGTCCAAGCTGCCCCAAGGGCAGCCCAGGGGCAGTGTCTTGGAACACATCCTTTGACAATAAACAGAGTGAGGCCAGTTTATAATTCAAACCAGGACACTTTTGAGAGTGAACTGGAAATTATGCTGGGACTATTCCAGAGAGGCGGGCAGGAGGGTCGCCTGGGCAATTGATGATGTTCCGCAGTCAAACCCTCCTAAAGAACAGAAAATAGAGTTTTCTAAACAGAAGAACTTGCTAAACTCAAAATAGCTTAGGGCCAAGATGGCTTTATTTTAAAAGCCAATTGTGTTGTTGAAGAAAAGGCTATTCTCCCGGCCCATTTTGGCTATGGTGGGGGGCTGCTTGGGGAATTGCACTGAAGACTTGTATGCTCCTGGGCCGGGGGTTTTCTGAAAACAGAACACAAAACGGACTGATGAGACTGGGACACCAACACTCTGGAGCCCCCTGAGCCAGGCCGTGGGCTCAGCCGTGACTGGCAAATCCCCACTGGGAAGACGAGGGCCACGCCTGACTGCGCTGCAGCCTAGAGCACCCTCGACTTGGAGCACGTCCCTGGAGCTGAGGACTGCTCCTGTCCGCGGCTTTCCCCAGGGCTCCAGAGGTGCCCTGAGAAGGGCCGACGAGCAAACTCCGGCCTAGGCCCGCGGGGCCTGTGGGGCAGCGGGCTCACATCCCAGCTGCCCCTCAAGGCACACTTTCTCAGCGGGCACTCTGCCCAGACAGCTCCTGTCCTTGGGAATGCCACTGTCCTCCCCTCTAGCCACCTCAGTAGTTAGTCTAGTGGTAAGGGGTTGCAGAAAATGGATTCTGAACCTGGGTGATTGACCTCACAAGCCTCAACTCAGGTTTCTGTACCTCAAGGGACCCCGGGGTCCAAAGTAGTCTCAGGGGATCTACGAGTTCCCATTTTTAAAAGTCATGTTTTCCTTTGGATGAAATTCTTGAGAAAATTTGCCAGTGATGTCAATGAAGCTTCTATAGTGATCAAATTCAACTGAATGTCATTTTCATAGACTCAGACAAAGACTTCGATTTCTTAGGTCAGCATTTTCCATGCTGGGGGGCACGTACATGTTCTTGAAGGCCGAAGGGATTTTATCTTGGGTCTGTTGAGGCATCGGTGTCTGAGCGTGTGGCTCAGGGAAGGGTTTTGACCATCCCACTGCCAACGGCTGGGTGTGACCCTGGGCCCTGGGCCTCCTCAGCCTCACCCAACAGATGAGGCGATGAGGCTTGCTGGAGACCCTCCCGGACAGAGAGCCCCAGGCCGGCAAACACAGCTCGGCACGTTAGCTACCAGGGCTGTTATTATTCCCTATTATCATGGGCTTGTCCTTTCCATCCTTCTTTGCAGTGTGTTATCTCTCCCGGAGACGGAGACGGTGGAAATAGGATTACCCTGAGAGTGGGACCGAGTGGTCAGCCCAGAGTGGATGAAGTCAGCTGCCTACCGAAGCTGCTGTAAACGACAGGATGTTGCCCTTGCCAAAAGCGGAGGAGCACCCTGGAAATCTAATCAAGTCCTGGCCAGATGTCAAAGGAAGCGGACGCCTTTATTAGTGCTATTAATGAGGAAGCAACACGCACGTGGAGTCCTGGAAAGCCAGCCCACAGAACAGGAGGTCTGTGGGCCTCGGTCTCACAAGGCTACCCCTCAGGAGGCTACCGGTGGTGGTTCTCAGACCTTGAGAACATCCGGCTCCATCCCCCGGCCCTGATTTCACTGTCACTGAGCAAACTTTGGATTGTCCTTGGCTCCGATGAAGAGTTTCTTATAAGGGGAGACACCCCATAGAGCAGTGGCTCCACACACCAGCCCCCTTACTGGACACTTGTAAATTACTTGTAAACTACCACTTCTGGCTTCTCTATCAGCTTCCTGGGAGTTTGGTTAGCATAATTCCAACTTCCTGAGGATGCTCAGCCCTGTGAGCTTGGACAGAAATCTGTGTCTGGATCATGCTAATGCCACCAGGCTGTGAGGACCTGCAGGAGGGACTCACCACCTCCTGCTGTGGGGTCTGTTTTTAATTTTACTAACAGGGACTCCCCAGTATTCCTCCAGATAAAGACCACACTACCCGCCACCAGAGTTGGTAGCTCTGGAGCGAGATCCTCAAGACGCCGGCCTGGAACACCCACCCTTCCTCGAACCCCCGGGATGGGCAGAACTTGTATTTCTGTCTCCCCAACCACCTCAAATAAGGCTACATACCAGTGAGTTCTGGGGACTCTCAAACTGGGGTGCAGACTGGGAACAACAAGGCCACGGGAATAAAAACTGTCAGCATTTTTTTTTTTTTTTTTTACAAAAATAGCCAGTGTTCATAAGCTCCATGTTGTGCTTTTGCAATTTTTCTTGGTCCTCTCTAGGCCTCTGAGGCTCAAGCGCTCCCCCGATGTACCTGTGTCTCTCCAGGGACTTGACCCCCTTCGCTGTCTATCCTGAGTTCTTGGGGGCAGGATGGTGGCTCATGCCTTCATGGTCCCCTTTGGTCCAATGTTTCTGCTCTGAAGCCACACACACACCCCCGGAAGCCACATACACAACGAACAGCAGATGGATGGGGCCAGCCACTGCCCAGTGCTTGCCTCAGTTCATTAAACATGTTTTCCCACAGAGCACCCAGGTCATAACACTGATGGCTAATTACTATGCTGGATGTTGTCAACTGGACCCAAAATTCTGCCACCACCTTTGGGTCTGGAGTCACTCCAAGCATGGAACAGGCTGGGCGCTTGCCAGATTTTTTAGCTCTGCGCTCTTTCCCACCTCGACAAGCAATTAGATACATATATACATGCTAGAATTGTCTAGAACTCTAATCCAACCCCCACTGCCCTCCCCACTCCAGTCACAAAACCTACAACCATCATCTTTTAGAGTACTTACAGAACAAGTGGGCAGGAATCGAGGTACTTTGGATTGAAAACAGGAAGTAACAGAATTTACTGGAGGTATTTTCAAGTCATAATGACCCGGTCCTGGGCCTTCATGCTATAGGGGAGAAAAAGAGTTTTTTATAATCACTAATATTTGTTATATTTTAATGCTTTATTTGCCTTCCACAAATAAACGCACAGATCACTTGTGAAATGGTAGAAAAATCCCTAGACTGGGGCTTGGAAGATATGAAGGTGTGCCCTTGCACAAGCCATTGTGAAGTGGGAACGATACCTGCTTTACCTGCTTTACCTGCCTTGTGGGTGTCTCAGACTGAAGATTAAATGGCCTGTAAAATTCCCCCTCGGTCCTGCCTGGACCCGCCGCCCCACACTGGTGCGCCTCACTCCATACCTGGGCACATATTCTTTCCCATGAGTATAGTATGTGTTACCTTAGTCCAAACAAGTCTTCACAGCAATTCACTGACAAAAGCACAACGCTATGACATCAACATAAAATGAACACAATTTTTAAAAGACAATCATCCTAATAGAAAAATTAGTAAAAGCAATTCACAAAGAGGAAATACAACTGTTCATATGGGAAACGGTGGTGGGGGGCGGGCGGAGCTTTAACCTCACAAATAACCAAATAAGTTCTAATTAAAACAAGGATATGATTCTTGTTTCAGGGTCTAAAAATTCATGAAGAAAGAAGAAAGGAAGAAGGGGGAAGGAAAGAGGGGAAAAAGAAAAGAAAAGAAAAGAAAAAAAGAAAAAAGAAGAGAAAGATCCAAAACGTTAACCACCATCATGGACACTTCTCTACGATTCTGGTGCAAGTATAAATTTGATCAGCCTTTTTAGAGGGCAATTTGGCAAGACACGAAATGGCTTGTAAACGTCTACACCTATCCAGAGGGAGAGAAAGGAGGCTGGCTACCAGATTGCTTCAGGAATCCGAAGACAAATGGAGAGTCCTGAGCCCACATACAGCAGGGAAAATGGAAAGGGCCCAAACATCACAGTGGATAATCTGGACAAGATGTTAACTTATTTTTTTTTTCTAGCAGTTCACTTTTTCTCTCCCATTTTCAAATACCTGTGCTATTTGATAGAAATGAGTCTTTCTGCCATAATGTCTCGGATCTGTTCCTGAATCATGCAGGGACGAGGGGAAGTGGGTGGGAGTACACACTGATCAGAAGCTACAATTGTTGAATGGGTGCACAGGGGTTCGCTGGAGTATTGTGTCTGTGTGGTATATACGTCTAAAGTTTTTACAATACAAAGTTAGAGAGGATGTATGTTTATTATTCTGACCCAGCAAGTCCACATTTAGGAATTCATCCTAAGAAAACAATTGAGAATGGGTGCAAGTATTTGGCCACAACTGCTGATTCTAAATATTGAAAACTGGAAATCAACTAAATGACCAGTAATGTGTGGCTGTCTAAATACATCGCGATTCTTCCATCCCGCTGTCTAGTGATGAATTTTTACAGACATAAAGCTACTCCCAAACACTGTTTGTTTTTTTTTTTAAAGATTTTATTTATTTATTTGACAGAGAGAGACACAGCGAGAGAGGGAACACAAGCAGGGAGAGTGGGAGAGGGAGAAACAGGCTTCCTGCCGAGCAGGGAGCCCGATGCGGGGCTCGATGCGGGGCTCGATCCCAGGACCCTGGGATCATGACCTGAGCCGAAGGCAGATGCTTAACGACTGAGCCACCCAGGCGCCCCTCCCAAATACTGTTAAGGGCAAATGCAAGCTTAAAAAAAAAATGTGCCTAAAAACACGGGGAATGGAATGTTCACGGACTGTTTTCCCTAGGTGGCAGCATGTTGTGTAAAAAGAATTTTATTTTTCTTATCTGCATTTTCTAATTTTTCTACAATGGACTTGAGCGCTCTTGAGATATGAAAAAAAATTGTACCTACTGTATAGATAAATGAACGTGAAAAATGAGCAAAGGAGAAAAAAGATAAAATTAACAAAAAGGTTAGAACAGAGAACTGTGTCCTGTGAGATCTTTCTCATAGGTAAGGCTGGGCTGCAAATGAGCCCATCAGATGCGGCAGAACAGGTGCCCAACTGCAGACCCTCCGAGGGATTTCAGAGCAGGACTTTCCCTTGTTCCCTCCTGTGGGTGGCAAAGCTGTGTCGTTCGGGCTGCTATTCTCAATTACTCCTCCATGAATGGAATCTGTTATTAACAGTCAAGCGCAAGTCTGAAAATCAAGGGATGGATGCGCCTCCTAATTCTACAACTCACGGCAGAGAGATGAAAACAGTAATGCTTTGAAACTGATACATACGTGGGACAAAGATCGCTACAAGGGTGAGGATCTCTGTATGGAGTGACCTCTATGCTCGCACTGGAGAAATCTGAGCCGCCATAAAAACCAAAGCATAGAAATCCAGGGGAATCCGATGGGAACAGTGTATGCAACAAACCCCCCGTGGGGTTGGCCATGATAAATGCCGTACTTTCACGCCACAATGGTAGCTGGGGCAAAAGATGCTGCCACGTGTGCCACCATTGACTCCTTGCCTACATGAGCCACTTGCAGGACGGCTGAGAAATGCTCCCACATGCCCCCTTTCCCCCAAGCCTGATGTGGCTTCCCTTTCTGAGCTTCCAAATCAGGAGCTCCTCGGGAGTCCAGGTGCCAGGCTTGGCGAAGCACTGATGTAGGCCTGTGCTATGCAGCAGCCTCCCTATTTGGGCTTGGGGGCTTGGTCATCTAAGTCAAAGGGTCTACGACTTGGGGCAGAAAGAAATGACTACATGCTATTTGCCCCACACGTGTCCGATGGAATCTTTTAAAAAGGCAACATTAGGGAAGTGGATACACGCCCAAATTCATATTCCAGAAGCCACAGGAACGTTCCAAGTGAGAAGTAATGATTGGACCAACATCCTGCAATGGGTGGGCAGCAGCCCCAGCAGAGTCCCTACTTCGGAGGACGATGTGAGTGGGCAGAGCAGGAATGGAGGGAAGGGGGCAGCATGGCTCGGAATGTGGGTTGAGATAATGGATCCAGTTCGCCGGGAGGGTGTTTAAAACAAGAACATAGGAATGCTTAGGGCTGCTCCCTCAATCACTGGGGATCAATGAGCATGACCTGGAGCTTTGGTTCACGTTATGTGGGATGCATGGGTGAAGGGCGGCACCCAGGTTCATCAGGCAGGACTAAGCACCTCTCACACAAATCAGATGAGCCATTTCTTAACCCTTGTTTTTGTCAGGGTCATGATTTGGCAGCTCTGGGTTTCCCGAAGCTACGCCTTTCAAAGACTACTGACATTCGGTGCCAAGAGCCAACAGAACTGTCACATTCCTAGGGTCCCAGGACCTGCCAAAATAAACTACAGGAAAACTTTCAGAGTTACCCATTCTTCTGCTTTGGGGCGTGATTACATCTCAACCCTCCTGACAAGATGATAATGACTTTCTCTCCTCTTTGAAAAAGTCGTTGAGTTTCTACTCAAGAGCCACTTTAATCAATGGGAGCTGTAGGGATGGCACAAATGAGTAAAATACTAGATTCAACCTCAGAGGAGTTTATCCCTTTTGGGATACTTTTTATCCCAAAAGGTGTGAGGAGTGAGGACGGTGCTGAGGGAGGGCTGAGCTAACTGCCTGGCTTCAAGATTCTACACGAGGCCCTGCTGTCTCTGGCCTGTGCCAAGTGCTAAGTGTGATGTCAGTGGGCCATGGGAGGGTGCCAAGAGCGGCCACTTTCCACTTACTACAAAGGGCTAAGAATGCATGGGCCCTACTGACTTTTCTGGAGTGCTCCTGGGACCCTGTCATACCATGAAGGAGCTTCCCAATGGGCAGTAACGCTCAGTACCACTGTAGGCCTTTGGTAAGCCCTGCCGTGCCTCCACGGAACACACTTCTCCTCCGGGGCTGGGAGAGTGGGACTGGCTAAGCTACACCACACTGCTCTGGAACTAAAGGGTGTATCACTCGGGGGCATCCCCGAGCAGCAAAATGCCAGGTACCTTGGAAAGACTGTGTGAGGGTAGATGAAATGATCCCACGTTATTATGTGTTCAATTGTGATCCCCTCAAAATTCATAAACCCTACACATTTTTATTGTGTTGAATGGTGTCCCCCCAAAATTCATAGCTCCTGTGAATTCTGAATTACTAGTACCTCAGAATGTGACCCTCTATGGATATAAGGTCCTTGCAGGTGTAACTGTTAAGATGAGATCATTAGGATGGGCCCTAATCCTATATGAATGCTATCCTTTATCAAAAGGGGAATTTAGGGCACAGAGACACGCACACAGGGAAAACACCATGCAAAGACGAAGGCAGGGGTCTACAAACCAAGAGAGGCCAAAGACTGTCAGTGTACCACCAGAAGCTAGGAGAGAGGAACGGAACAGATTTTCCCTCACGGCAATAAGAAGGAACCAACACTGCTTGCACCTCCCTCTTGGACTTCCTCTAGAACCGTGAGACAATAAATTTCTGTTGTTTAAGCCACTCAGTTTGTAGTACTTTGTAATGGCAGCCCTAGCAAACGGATACATAAGTGCTCAGCTCATTTCTTCATTCGGCCAATATACAGTGCACCACACAGCATGCTGGGAGTTGGGAATAGAGTGGTATACGACTGTCTCCCAATATCCATTCTATCCCTTAGTATGAGAACAATTTTTAACTGGGCACATGTCTACTCAGCATAAAGGCTACATTTCCCAGCTTCCTCTGAAGCTAGGTGTGACCGTGTGACTAATTTTTTGGCTAACAGGACAGAGGTGAAGAGGTATGTACAAATTCCAGAGCATCCTTATGGAGAGGGCAGCTTATTCATCCCTCCCCCCGGTTGGTTGGTCCCATGTTCTCAGCTCTCTGGGGTCATGGGAATGGAAGCCACGCTTAGCAGAGCTGCACGCAGAAATGTGATGCTGCTGGATTGGCCCACCAGCCCTAAACTGCCTACTGCAGGAAATTTATGCAAGACAGAAATATGTTCTTCTCTCATTTATAAGATTGTTATTTGGGGTCTCTGTTCCTAGCAGCAGAACTCAGTCTTAATTGACAAGATAGACATGTTCCTTACTCCCATGGGGCTTACATTCTAGCAGGGAATATATATATATATATATATATATATATATATATGCCATGCAAAAAACATGACAAATGTGTGGCATATGACACAAAAGGACATACAGGATGCTATGGGAGAGCATGAAAGAGGGTACACTGATCTGGTCTGAGGGCCTGAGAAGCTCTTAAGGAAGTACAGATGAGCTAAGACCTAAGGAATAAGGAGGGGGTGGAATTTTCAGGCAAAGAGGCTGGAGGAAGGGTCTGTACAGAAGCAGTAACAGGAAAGGTTAGGGAAAGCCACCTAGGGAGGAAGATGCCATTCATTTTAACCATTCAGACAAATTCACTGCATTGCAGAAATAAAATAAAATGTGCATAGGCTCCCGTCCAAAAAAAAAAAAAAAAAAAATAGGGACCTGAAATTCAACTTTCTCCAGACAGTTACCACTTCATTATTTTTTACACGTGTATTAACACTAAGAATGGTTTTAACTGCAGGTGTAAAATGCTAAATGTCACCCTTGTATTTCCAATCTCTGCAAGCCGTCCGCCTCCGGTTTGCAGGTTTCAGGGCACCTCTCCAGCCTGGTCTGCAGCAGGTGCAGCAGGCTCCACGGCTGCCCACTGAGAACTCCCCTGGTCCCTCGCCACTGCCAGGGCAGCTGCCCAGCCCTGTGCCGTCTCTAGCCCAGTACCCACTCTGGTCACCCGATGCTCACAACCTAGCACCTCCATGTAACCCGAGAAAGTGAGGCTGGGTGAGGGCTACAAACAAATGCTTGAGCGCCTGGGCTGTGGGATCCAGAGCCAGTTACTGACCTTGCCTCTCACTACTGGGAGGCCTCACTGCTCATTTCTAAGCTATCTTTCTTTAAAACCACAAAGCTAAAGGGAACCTAGGAAAAGCACATAGTCTGTCCCCATTGATCCTAGGCACAACTTTCAGTGAATCATACTTGAAGAGAGAAAAGGTCAGAAATAAAATGTATGGCCCCAAATATCTATCCATACACATGTATAACACAATAAGCAGCATAAACAGAAATTATTAGATGGGGTGGTAAAAAGGATCTCCCCCCAATTTGGCGACATGTGTGTAATAGCTGGAATACATTGGCCAAAAAAGACAACAGGTGGGCACAGAGACAAGCTGGAGCTGCCTCTCTGGGAATTCAGGAGGCCTGCAAGCAGAGCGTCCTCAACTCTAGAATTCGGTAACTCTTGGTCTACAAGTTCACAAGAGAAAGAAAGAAGGGAGACATGCGTGCTGTTGAGTAGGGTAGACGCAAAATTTTCAGGCCAAAAGTTAGTCACATTTGCTAAATTAGGAATTGACCGTACCTCTTAAGTGTAGCTCAGTACTGTTTATTCCTGTTGGGAGAGAAACCACGCAGTCTGGGGTTCCCAGGAGGGGCCCGATGAGCGGGCAACACTGAGTGATCACCAACCTGCCCACCATAAAAAGGCAGCTTTTGTAGGAATGCCGGGGACCCCCAAGCAATTCAGCATTGCTGCAGGTGTTCACTGGCCCATCCTCCCTTTTCTGGATGACCCCAAAGACCCACCAGCCTTAGAAACCTCAGGCGGTACTTGAGCGCAGGAACTTCAGCTGAGCTAGCCACTCCTGGTCACGGCGATTGGCCCAGGGCAGACACGTGACTGTCGCCTGGCCAATCCAAAGAGCCTGCATTTTCACACTCAGGTGGCTCGGCTGGCAGGTGTGCGCCTGGGACTGCTCGTGGCCGCTCTTGCTCAGCTCATAAACAGAGCATGCGTAAAGGCCGGAGGAAGGTAAATCAGTGGTAAGTCCCAGAGGCTGTGTGCGCCAGGGAATTCCATGCCACTTTTATGTTCTAATTGTTTGCTTACCCCAGGATGGGCTTCTGTCACTTGCAACTGAAAAAAAAATCCTACCGATTACATTCTCGTTCCTGTTCCCAGTCAAGATATTGTTATAAGAAAGGAGAGCAGGAAATTCTTTACCCTCGCAGCCAAACAGGGATATAGGACTCTGCTGGTGTTAATACCATTGGAAAATTTGCACAAATTTTTTAAAAAGAAAGACTGCCAGGATATCTTTTCATAAAAAATAAAAAATAAATAAAATAAATAAAAAATCCTAGTACATCTGTAGCTATATTTAAAAGGTTATATTTTTCCAGAAATGTTACTTCCAAGTGAACTCATCTTTGAGGAGATTGAGACTGGGACCTGCATTAATCATATTTCAGATTCCATTCAAGCAGAAATCAATTTCTGTTTGGCTTGATTCAATCTGACCATGTTTACTAATTATTCTGTTCCTTGTGGAATTTCAAACTATCAGCTTAGTTTTTAATTGAACTAATTTCGTAAATGCAAAAGCAGCTGGGATGATTCAGCATACTTTCAGAGTGCTAGTTTTAATGCAGAGAGTATGGCACAGATCTGCTATCCCCTTTTCAAACTACTATTAAATGTGACTAAAACAGACAAATCATATAACGCTCACTCCTATCTGTACAGACTCTTTCCTGTTTATCTAATCCTTTCCTTATTCTTTATAGGCTTGTCAGGTTTTAAAAAATACAGAAACATCTTGAAATATTTCTGACATCAAATAAAAGAAACTCATTTTCATTTGACACTGTAAGATTTTATTTCTACTGTCAGGAAAGGTATGCATGTCTTGTTTTTCACTTTATATACAACTGTGAGAATTAATAACTGTAAAGAATCTGCTCAGCAAATCACTGGAAGCCCCAAATCATGGGAATGACTGAGTCCTAATTAAGTAGTAGTGAGTGGTGCTATTTTTATTTAAGTAACAAAGTTGTTTTTTTTTTAAGATTTTTATTTATTTGACAGAGAGAGCACAAGCAGAAGGAGAGAGACAGAGAAGCAGGCTCCCTGCTGAGCACGGAGCCTGATGTGGGACTCGATCCCAGGACCCTGGGATCATGACCCGGGCCGAAGGCAGCCGCTTAACCGACTGAGCCACCCAGGCGTCCCAGTAACAAAATATTTTTATGTTGACCATTTTGATGGCTCTTTTCCTCAAACACTACTACCTCTTTTCTTTCTTTTTCTTTTTTCTTTTTTTAAACACTACCTCTTTTCTGACTTTTTTTTTTTTTAGAGAGAAAGAGCGTGTGAGCATGAGTGGGGGGGGGCTGGCAGAGGGAGAGGGAGAGAGAGAGAGAATCCCAAGGAGGCTCCACGCTGAGCGCCAGCCCAATGCCAGGCTCAATCTCACCACGTTGAGATTATGACCTGAGCCAAAATCAAAAATCCATCGCTCAACCAACTGAGCCACGCAAGTACCCTGCCTCTTTTCTGACGTCTAGAACTTATATTTTGAAAAACTATAAAAGCAATGGAAAAGAAAGGAAGTAAACAACCACCCTTAATCACAACACCTCAGCATAGCCACTACCACTAAACGGATTTTGGTGCATTTCCTGGTTTCTATACACATAATTTTTCCTACATCACTGCTGTTGTCATCTTGTTATTATAAGTAATCCCTTCATGATATCTTTGTATAGATGAATATTTCTGTACATAAGATTATTACTTTAGGAGGGTTTTCTCAAAATGGAATCAGCAGGCCATGAGATAACACACTGCCCAAATGCCTTTCAAGGGGTCGTATTAGTATGTGCTGCCACCAGCAATAGACAAGAGAAGCACTGGGTCTGTACGGACCACATGCCAAGTAGATACTGGGGGAAAAAGACCTGGAAAAATAGAATCTTCCTTAGTCCTCTTTACCCTAATGCGAGTATTAAATAAAGTCATCCGTGTCCCCAATATGTTCAAAGAAGTTGTGCAGAATCTCTGATATCCTTAATGCCCACACTTGGAAACACACTCAAGAGGGAACAAAATCCATGCAATTTTTTGGTAGGTCAAGAGATTTATTTGGGTCATTTATGAGAGCAATTAAATCAATTAAAGGGAAGGGTAAGGGGAGGAGAAACCACAAATGACAAGTTTTACTTTGTCCAATTCCCTTGATTAAGAATGACCAGGATTTGTTGCAGTTTTCTCCTCTTTAAAACAATCCCACTATGAAGCAACTGTACCTTTAGGGCTTGGGATTTGTGGGGCTTGGTCATTATTATCAAGATGCTAAAAGGTGGCAGAAGTTGCCAATACAATTCTTTTTATGGGTGCAAAAAGGTCCTTTTTATTAATGGTAGACCACGTCTCCTGGCATCAATCCCAAAATGCTCACATAAATATCCTCCTCACAGTCTTTACTATGGACAAAACAATTGTGCCGATCCATAACCAATTATTATTACTTCAACAATAACAAATAGCCAATGAGTATACAACCTTACATTGGTAATCTGAAGATTAAAAACCATTTTCCAACCCAACAAATCCCTTACCAACAGCTTCTCTTGAGAGCTACCTACACTTTGGGGACAAAATGTAATTCACCAACTGAATCCCTGACACAAACAAGACTGTGGGTTTTTACTGTTGTTGTTGGTTTGGTTTGGTTTGGGTTTTTGTTTATTTTTTTAAGATTTATTTCTTTATTTGAGAGAGAGAGCATGCACATGGTGGGGGGAGGGACAGAGGGAGAGAGAGAGGGAGAATCCCAAGCAGACTCCCTGCTGAGCATGGAGCCTGATGCAGGGCTTGATCTCACAACCCAGAGATCATGACCCTGAGATCATGACCTGAGCGGAAATCAAGAGTCAGACGCTTAACCCACTGAGCCACCCACTGAGCACCCAAGAGGCTGTGTTTTTTTAACAAGGGAGAACAGCTTCTCCACACTGAGAGGCCTTCAGACACTTACAATCCTAGAGGATCTTCAAATCCAAAGTTAATGTACTTTTTAGAACTAAAAAATCATGTAGTGATCTACTATGCATTCACATGGTCATTTATTTTCTTTTAACTGGCTGCTCCTGGAGATTTTATGTGTGAATGGTTAACACATTTCCACGGGCTACTTTTCACAGATGATGGAAAGAAAGGAGGAGGAGAGGCACACCTATATGGAACCATCTTTTATTCCTTGCCTCATTCTCAAAAGGTTTCAAGTGACTCAGTGGGTGTCTATAGGTCGTACTATATTGCACCAGATCTATAGGTCAGATTTCGGGTGACTGTAGGTTTCAGGTATACCAGCAATGAGGCAACATGTCCTACGCCAGTAGGGCTCAAATGACACCACAACCTTACCGTGCAACTATACACAAACACATTTCAGAAGAACCAAAGAATTGTAAGTTTTTAAAAAAAATCAAAATGCCAAATACATGAAAGAAAATTAAAGTGAACATATCTCTGGAGGGAATTTTTTAAGTGGTGGAAAAGATAGATTTCATTCATTCAATCAACACATTTTCTGAGCACTGTACTCGGCTCTGGGCATTGATGAATAAGACAGTCCCCCTTTCATGGAACTTACATTCCAGAAGGTGATGACAAACTCTCTAATTTGACGACATAAACATTTTACACTTTAAACTTCTCTCTATATAAACACACAAAAGTAAAAGGCAAAATCCCCGAAAACCTTCAGCAAATACAAGTGCTAATATCTTCTCACTGTAGAGTTTGTACAAATCAACAAAAAAGAATGTTAAAACTCCACCCAATAGGGGTAAAGACTATGACCAGAAAGTATGCAGAAAGAACCACAAATCCCTGATTAACAAATAATTAGAATGTACAGTCTCAGATCCTACAGATTAAATTAGAATAATGAGATACCATTCTTTTACTATCAAGTTAACAAATTTTTTTTAAATTAAAGATAAATAAAATTTATACAAATTTTATGAAATGGTCACTCACTTGAAGATAAATGAATGTAATACTTTTTTAAAAGGTTTGGCAATCTACATGAAGAAGCCGTATATCATCTCTAGTAAATACCACTTGTGATAATCCATAAAAAATGATGCCAAAACTTAGAAAAGATTTTATGCATTGAGTTTTATGTTAGCATTAATCTCTTGATCTGAGAATTTGGTACCATTATCCTTACGTAACAAAGTTGTGAATGTAAACAAAGTTGTCATAATATAGAAGAGTTCTCCAATAAACTGACCTCTTACAAAATTATATCCTATTCAAGCATCTCTCCCTGCTTAACACTGGCATCCACCATTGCAGACAGATCGGTGTCTTTGTAAGTCAGTTTTTCTCTGTCATCACTAAATGATATTTAATAATACATTGCAAATGAAATGCAAATCCAATTGCAAATGAAAATGAAAATTTTATCCAAAAATGCAGGATTTCATGAAGTTGATGAAAATGATGGAAAAGTGCCTAAATCACAGGAAAAGGCTTTCATTGCCCAGTGAGGATCCAGCAAAGTTAAATTAGCTAACAATATGACGTGAAGGATGTCACTATACTATCATAAGATATTGTCAGAAAAACTAAACTCAACACAGCCTCCTTTTTAATTTAGGAATTAATACGTAGTTGCAATTATAGGATATTTTCCTAATTTTTAGTTCAATTTTTTTTTTAAGGAAAGACCAAATCAAACTTGGTTGACTACTTTGAGATTTTGATTCTACTTGAAGTGGGTTCACTTTAATAGGTCTTTTTTGTGGATCAAGTTATACTTGGATACTGAAGACCCCTGTATATGGAATAATTGAAAACAAGATTAACCATCAAGAGGGGAATGGTTGAGGGGCACCTGGGTCGGTTAAATGTCTGACTTTTGATCTCAGGGTCTTGATCTCAGGGTTGTGAGTTCAAACCCCACATTGGGCTCCATGCTGGGTCCAGTGGAGCCTACTTAAAAAAACAAAAAAAGAGGGGGATGGTTGAATAAATTATGATTTGATAACTTGATTATTTACCTAGCGAAAATAAACTTTAAAGGGATTTGTAATAATATGAAAGTAAAACGTGCTAAGTAAAAAAAAAAGGATATAAATTATTGTGCACCATGATCACAACTATTTTTAAGATTGCAGAGAAAAATTAAAATTAACATTAATGGCTGCATATGAGCAATAACAAAATTTTTAAACATAATTTTCTATATTTTCCAAGTTATCTATAATTTATTCATTTATTTTTACTCTAATTTTAAATTTTTATATATTTTTTACTTAAATTTCAAGACATTTTATTAAATTTATAGAGAAATATAGTTTTAAAAATCAATTGGAACTGGGGCGCCTGGGTGACTCAGTCAGTTAAGTGTCTGCCTTCAGCTCAGGTCATGATCCCAGGGTCCTGAGAAGGAGCCCTGCGTTGGGCTCCCTGCTCAGCAGAGAGCCTGCTTCTCCCTCTTCCCCTGCTTGTGCTTCCTCTCTCTGTGTGTCAAATAAATAAAATCTTTGGGTGGCTCAGTTGGTTAAGCTACCAACTTTTTTTTTTTTTTAAGATTATTTATTTATTTATTTGACAGAGAAAGACACAGAGAGGGCACACAAGCAGGGAGAGTGGGAGAGGGAGAAGCAGGCTTCATGCGGAGCAGGGAGCCCGATGCAGGGCTCGATCCCAGGACCCTGGGTTCATGACCTGAGCTGAAGGCAGATGCTTAACAACTGAGCCACCCAGGTGCCCCTAGGCTACCAACTCTTGATTTCAGCTCAGGTCATGATCTCAGGGCTGTGAGATCCAGCCCTGTGTGGGGCTCCACGCTGGGCATGGACCCTGCTTAAGATTCTCTCTGCCCCCTCTCTGCCGTACCTTCTTTAAAAAAAAAAAAAAAAAAAAGAGCCGAAGACAACTATTTTTAACTCTTAACTGCTCTTACAGAAGTTATCTTGAGGTGCCTGGGTGGGTCAGTCAGTTAAGCATCTGCCTTCGGCTCAGGTCATGATCCCAGGGTCCTGGGGTTAAGCCCAATGTCAGGCTCCCTGCTCAGCGGGGAGTCTGCTTCTCTCTCTGCCTCTCCCTCTACCCTCCACTCATGCTCTCTCTCTCAAATAAATAAATAAAATCTTTTAAAAAAAAGTTACCTTATCACTAAATGGTATGTTCATATTGTTATTTCTTAATTTGTATTTTAGAAATTATCTATTGGTGGCCTCCTGGAATGAATGAAGATACGGCATTTGCCCTGTCCAATATTCCTCTCTCCTCATCTGAAGTAGCATTTTCTTTTCCTTTTTTTCAAGTAGCATTTTAATTGTTTTTAAAGATTTATGTATTTATTTTAGAGAGAGGGAAAGAGAGAGTGCAAGCAGGGGAAGAGGCAGAGGAAGAGAGAGGATCCTCAAGCAGACTCCCCGTTGAGCGCAGAGTCTGACTCAGGGCTCGATCCCAGGACCCTGAGATCATGACCTGAGCCGAAATCGAGAGCCGGATGCTTAACCAACTGAGCCACCCAGGTGCCCCCAAAGTAGCATTTTAAATCCCTAAGCAATGTTTATTAAAAAAATATATTCCTGGGGCGCCTGGGTGGTTCAGTCATTAAGCGTCTGCCTTTGGCTCTGGTCATGGTCCCAGGGTCCTGGGATCCAGCCCCACATCAGGCTCCCTGTTCGGCGGGAAGCCTGCTTCTCCCTCTCCCACTCCCTCTGCTTGTGTTCCCTCTCTCGCTGTGTTTCTGTCAAATAAATAAATCTTTTTAATAAATAAATAAATAAATAAAAATTAAAAAAAATAAAAAAATATATTCCTTGCAGAGCCAGGTTACATAATCGAATTCCTTTGCTTAGACAGTCTTTTGCTTTATCTGCGGTTAATTATGTGCCTTATTTTTTCACTTGCACATTTTGCTATACATATTTTTTTAATTTTTCCCATCATATCAGCTGTTCTTAAATCTTTTTTCCCTTAAAAACATTCCTTCCAGAGTTCATTCTTTTCTTTCTCAATCTGATTGGCTTCTCTCTCAGCCTGCTGCACAGTGGTCCGCCTGGGACATCTTTTAACTGCTCTCCCAGTGTGGACCCACTTTGTCCTAAATCCCATGCCTCCCTCCTTCTGGATTTATTCCTTTGTTTTGCGGTATTTTATCACCAGTGGCATCTTTAAAAAGGGTATTCAGAAGGCAAGTTTTATGAGTTCTTGCATGTTGGAAAATGTCTTTGTCTTCACAATTGATTGTTTGGCTGAACACAGACTTCTAAGTTGAAAATAATTTTCCCTTTTTCCTCTGTCTATGCATGCTAACTGGATTTTTAAAAAATCTTCCCTCTATTCCCTGCATTCTGTTTTTCACCCAGGTTTCCATCCTTCTGTGTGTTTACTTCCATCTCTCATTCATGTTACAGGCTTTTCACACTTGCCTGGTGGAAGCTTGGTTATATGGCTAGGATATGTGGAGATCAGGCAACTGAATGGTGAGCCAGTCTTTTTCCTGGGGTTCCCTAAATATCAGGATGTGGTTCTCTTTCCTCTAAGCTCATTGAGTTTTTCTAGAGGATAAATTCTACTATTTTTTTGCTTGAGGGGCAAATGTCCAAAGGCCAGCATTTTACATTAGGAGAAGAAAGGGAGCCCCAGACTTAAATTACTCTGTATGTACAGTTTCAATTAATTCCCTGGTGTTCAACTAATTCCCTATGCCTCACCTTACCTTCCTCCCAAGGCCAGAAACTCCCTGCAGTTCTAAGGGACAAACAGGATCCCTTCTCTTCTGCACGACCCCCTGCCTGCTTTTTAGCCCGTGGCTTCCTCTACTTTGTCCAAAAATTGTTGAAATCTTTTGTCTGCCAATGTTTCCCTTCTTTTCTCTTTAACCATGTCGATTTATTTATTCTTTTACTACCATTTAATTGGGATTTGAGAGTGAGAAGAGATTGATGTATGGCCATTTTGCCATACTGAGCAGGAAATCATGCATTACTTTTAGAATTGAAAATATAAACTTTAAATTCAAATAGCTATTATGACCATAATTACATAAAACAAGGATATTCAAATTGATATTCAAATATTCCACATAAACAGGAATTCAATCTATTTAACATTCATTCTTTTTTTTTTAAGAATTTATTTATTTATTTGACAGAGAGCACAAGCATGGGGAGTGGCAGGCAGAGGGAGAGGGAGAAGCAGGCTTCCCGCTGAGCAGGGGGACCCCAATGATGTGGGGCTCGATCCCAGGACCCTGGGATCATGACCTGAGCCAGAGGCAGACGTTTAACTGACTGAGCCACCCAGGCACCCCTATTTAATATTAATTCTTGTAGATTTGTTCTGAGGCTTGCTACTTCAATTATGTCAAAGTTGCATCCTCTCGTAAGAATCAACAGACTTGGGCGCCTGGGTGGCTCAGTTGGTTAAGCGACTGCCTTTGGCTCAGGTCATGATCCTGGAGTCCCTGGATCAAGTCCCGCATCGGGCTCCCTGTTCGGCAGGGAGTCTGCTTCTCCCTCTGACCCTCCCCCCTCTCATGTGCTCTCTCTCATTCTCTCTCTCAAATAAATAAATAAATAAAATCTTTAAAAAAAAATATCAACAGACTTATCTAAGGAAAATGTCTATAAAAATTCCCAACACAGCAACTCTTTGTGAATTTTATTTTTCTTTATTTTGTAGATTCTTTTATGGAATTATCTTGAGTTAACATCAAAAACTGTAACACAGGGGCGCCTGGGTGGCTCAGTTGGTTAGGCGGCTGCCTTCGGCTCAGGTCATGATCCTGGAGTCCCGGGATCGAGTCCCGCATCGGGCTCCCTGCTCAGCAGGGAGTCTGCTTCTCCCTCTGAACTTCCTCCTTCTCATGCTCTCTGTCTCTCATTCTCTCTCTCTCAAATAAATAAATAAAATCTTAAAAAAAAAAAAATTAAAAAAAAACAAAAAAAACTGTAACACATGTTTTGTGCACAAAACAGTTAATGATATAAGTAACTAAAAACTGGAACTCTTT
Organism: Neomonachus schauinslandi; assembly: GCF_002201575.2. Taxonomy (NCBI): domain Eukaryota; kingdom Metazoa; phylum Chordata; class Mammalia; order Carnivora; family Phocidae; genus Neomonachus; species Neomonachus schauinslandi. Next base: position 72,049,236 of record NC_058412.1, on the reverse strand, counting down.
CTTATAATTCTCCCTCTTTACAGTTCCTTTTTTTTGTTTTGTTTTTAAGATTTTATCCATTTGACAGAGAGAGACACAGAGAGAGAGGGAACACAAGTAGGGGGAGTGGGAGAGGGAGAAGCAGGCTCTCCGCTGAGCAGGGAGCCCGACACGGGGCTTGATCTCAGGACCCTGGGATCATGACCTGAGTCAAAGGCAGACGCTTAAGGACTAAGCCACCCAGGCACCCCTTCATTTCCTTTCCTTTACCCCAGGTACCCTAATTCTTGTCATCTCATCTATATTCCTCGAGGATGGGGGGGCGGTAGGGAGAATCTAATAAGTCACTAATTCCTTAGTATGAATTGGATCAATATATTTCTCCTTCTAAGACTTTTGCATTTAAAAGAAGACATGTGAAAAGGAGAAATCCCTCCAAAAGATTTTTCTACAATTAAATCAAGAGTGGCACATGTCTCATGTCTCAGATCTTAGGCTCTCATATCAAAATCCTTACTATGGGGGCCCCTGGCTGGCTAGTTGGTAGAGCATGCAACTCTTGATTTCAGGGGTTGTCAGTTCAAGCCCCACATTGGGTCTAGAGATTCCTTGAAAATAAAATCTTTTTTAAAAAGATCCCTACTATGGAGTTTCAGGCATTGCTGCAGTGGGTGGGGAGGTATAAATCCAGATTTCCCTTCTGGCCCCAGCAACTAATAAATGCCTTGTGGAAAAGCCTTTGGATCCAAAGCCTGACAGGACAACTAGCCCTTTGATTTCTTTGAGTTTGGCTTCGGATACAGGCTCTGAAGGGACAAGGATGGGTGTCCCTTTCCTCGTTCAAGCCTTTTCTTCACTCCTGCCCTTACCTCCTTCCTCAGCCTGGAGTCAGCAATTGCTAAGAAGCTTACAAGTGAATGTATCAGAAGATTCTGGAGATGGCTCTCAGAAGGAAGAAGGTACATGTGCTTCTATCAACAGATAATATTAAACTTGAGTCATCAGTGTCTAATTTTGGGTGCCACGTTTCAAGTTTTGTGTGCCAAGCCATTTGGTCTCACACTGGTCAGACACATGCATTGTGAATCCCAGACTCTCATTTCATCTGTGTGAGTTTCTGTGTGCCTGTATGGGTACACCTTGGTTGGGGTATTGACCTCAGTGTGTCCTTGCCCTTCGAGAGGGAAGGGGGAGCACTGATAAAATGTCCCATTTGCCACTGAATACTCAACAATAGCTACCTGGCTTAGGGCTTCACACACACAGCCGCCCAAAAAAGATATGTAGAGCAGATGAAAGAACTTCTATTGAAGTCAGCTAGACTCAGTTGAGCCCAGCTTTTTACAAAGAGACTTTGCTGAGAAAAGACTGGAAGTTCTAACATCCTAAAGGTGTCCCAGGGAAAAAATACGGCCAATTAAGAAAAGCCAGTGTAGCAAGGCTCCTAGCTGGAGCCTAAGCTGCCTCCATCCATTGTAAGGACCTTAGATGCTCAGGGCCTAACAGGCAGGCTGGTAGATGGCCCTCCCAGGAGACAGAAGTCTCCTGCATGTGAACTCATTCTACTGCAAAAACGGTCAAGCAGGCCAACCTGGGCCCATGAACAAGCCTTAGTCATCAGTGAGGAATGGTGACGCCAGAGACAACACAAAGTCTGCCACTTGGATTTGACCCCAGACCAGCTCTAAATGTCCAAAGGCACTAAGCAAGTCACTTGCTCATGCTCACGCACTAGGCAGCAGAGCTTAGAGCCCAGGTTTTGAGGTCACCAGGTTTAGAGATGGGGTCTAAGTCATGGCTCCGCTTCCTAAATAACCGTATGACCTCTGTAAACTAACTTCCATTTCCTGACCTGTGGAGTAGAGGTGAAATACTAACCCGCCGAGTTGCTGTGAGGATTAAATGCACCTGCACCAGAAAATACTCAATGAATGATGGTGGCCCTCATCATCAAAGCCAACCCTAACAGAGTACAGTTGACCCTTGCACAGCGTGGGGGTTAAGGGTGCCAGCCCCCAAGCAGTGGAAAATCCATGTATAACTTCGCACTCCCCCAAAAATTAACTACTACTAGCCTACTGTTGACTGAAAGCCTTACCCATAACATATATAGTGGATTAGCATGTATTTTGTATGTTGCATGGATTATATACTGTATTCTTACACTAAGGTAAGCTATAGAAAAAACATGAAGAGGATCATAAGAAAAGAGAAAATACATTTACAGTACTATACTGCGTTTACTGGAGAAAACCTACATATATGTGGGCCCCCACAGTTCAAATCCATGCTGTTCAAGGGTCCACAGTAGCTCATTGATAGGTTCTTCCAGTTCTAAGAGTCCTTAACAGTTCTGTGATTATAATGTTAATTTCTAGAACAACGAGACTAAAGGATAAAATCAACCCAATGAGATTTTTCAGATAAAGGTTAAGTGGCCATATTATAATGGCCTGAAGATTACTGCATTTATCTCAAAAAGTTTTGAGAATGGTAAGCAGTATTTCTGTGCCATACTCACACAGTGCACCACCATCTCCCACTGTTGGGATCAACGGAATTTGTTTTCTGCAGTTTACAAGTTTGTAGATCTAAACCAAGCCCACATTCTGCTCTGGGAATGCATGTTTAGGACAGACATGAATCACAGCCCTGGGCTATTTCTTTGTCTTAGAACATTTTTCATGAAAGTATTCTTTTCACTTTGTTGAAGGACAGGATGTTCCAAATCAGTGAATCACTTTTATTTATAAAATAGAAGGGATGAGGTGACTTCAATGAAAATGGCAGAATAAGGATCTCGAAAAATCTTCTCTCCGTCAAAGCAATGAGAACAAAAGCAAAAACTGTCCGAATCAACTGGCTTGTGCTATTTCACATCCCAGGCTGCTTGTCCAGGACGCCTAACCTGAACTAAAATCCAATTATTTTTGACTGAGCCCCTCCTTACTGATAGTAAACAAATCATTATTAGCTCGCAGCATTCATTTAAAACATATAGTTCAAGGGAGACAGAGTTATTACCCAGCGAAAAAAACCCAGTTGTCTTGACTGCTTGCTGCCAAAGCCAACTTACATATGCATCTATTTCCCTTCTTCCCATCAAATAATGATCCACCTCCCATTCTAGACACACACACACACACAGAGCCAAGAGAAGAGACAAGAGCCAATGGAGAGAACGTATTGTGGGAGGATGTGAAGCACCCTGGAGGAATGGGACCTGATGGAGCACAGTGGAGACCGCTGAAACTGCCAGGGGAGCAGGCTGATTTGCTCCACAGAACCCAAGAGAAGGTCAGGAATTTTAGGCATGAGACCCCTGTGAGGTGGGAATGGAAAGGGGGGGGCTGAAAGTAAGAGGACTGGTAGACCTCTTCTCTCCAGGTCCCTCCACCTCCCCCCACTCGTGCATCCCAGGCGGGGCAGGGGGTGCATTTCTGGGGAGACTGTACCAGACAACTGGACGCAGGAGCCCCAGGAACTCTAAGGACAGGAGCCTTTACCAAAAACAGAAATTAAGTGAACTTCTCCACACACCAAACGGTGAGACCCCCCAGCCTCTTCCCTGACTCAGCTCCCAGAACACTGGCAGCTGGCTGTACCCCAAGCTACTGACATGTGCAAGAGAAAAGGCCTAGGGATAGCCAAAGGAAAAACCAAAATCATGTCCTCCTCTCGTCAATCAACTGTGAAATCCACTGGACATAATCCCCACCTGTATTAATGTCCTGTGCCTGCTGTGACAAATTACCATAAATTTGGTGGTTTAAAACAACAGAATTTTATTCTCTCATCATTCTGGAGGCCAGAAGTCTGAAATCAGTGTCACTGGGTGAAACTCAAGGTGTCGGCTGGGTGCTGCTCCCTCTGGAGGCTCTAGGGGAGAGTCTGTCCTTGCCTCTTCCAGCTTCTGGTGACAGCCACCTTCCTTGGCTTGTGGTCGCATCACTCCAACCTCTGCCTCTGTGACCACACTGCTTTCTCCCCCTTCTCAAATCTCCCCCTGCCTCCCTCGTATAAGGACACTTGTGTGTGCATGTGGGGCCCAACAGAGAATCCAGAACAATCTCCCCATCTCAAGATCCTTCACGTAATCAAGTGGGCAGGACGGTTCCTGCCATGCAAGGGAACATTCACAGGTTCTACCAATTAGGACATGGCCACATCTCTGGGGCTATTATTCAGCCCAGCACACCACCCACATACAGAAAGTTTTCAGTCAGCCTTTTAGTTTCTCACATTTGTTAGTGGGATCAAAATTTTTTCACCTTTGTTGTGTATCTGAACTTCTTGTTACATGAATGGTCCACTCCCAGCCTTCATCTGTTTTACTTTTCTATTGATGTTTTTCCTCTAGGTTGTTAAGAGTTTAAATAAGGCCATTAGCTCTTTATCTGCCACATATGTTGAAAATACTTTTTTCCGAATTTGCACTTGCCTGTTAGCTTTGTTTACAGTTTGTCTTCTAATATACAAGAAATGTTAAATGTTGTGTGGTCAAATCAAATACTTCTCCTTTGCAGTTCACCCACTGCTCTGATCTCAGAAAATCTGCCTTATCCTAAAATTAGATAGAGGCTAATATATTTTCTTCTGGTTTTATGCTTCATTTAATTCTTTTATCAATATGGAATTTATTTTAAGATGTGGTAGGAAGAATCTAACTTAATTTCTAAGTTAATCAATTGCCCAGCATAAAATATTCTCTTCCTTTCCCTACTGATTTGTCATATCATCTTTATCAAATATAAAAATCTTATATAGACTAGGGTCTGTTTCTGAACTCTTATCTAAATTCCTCTTTCAAATGTTCACTGAACATGTCTTTCTCCATCTGGGTTTCTAGTTACAAATAGGTAACTCAAGTCCATCAAACCACCCTAAAATAATTTCATCTTGTCTTAATCCTTCAAAATGTTTATATAATTATTTGTTTTTTGGCATCCTACCAGTTAGTTAATTATCTAAAGGAGTTCATTTTTATCAAAACACATCATATACTTGGAAATTTGTAGAAACAGGAAGGCATTTTCACATTTTTGAAAGAAACCAGAGATACTTTTCCTTCTTGTTGTTAATACAATGATCTATCGAATATCTCTGAGGATTTTATTAATTAAATCAATAAATACCATGTGGCAGCCATTTTTCTAGGTGTTATGTATACAGGACAAAACCGGATAAAACTCTCCACCTTCATGAAGCATATATTCCAGTGCAGGGAGACAGATAAATCAGGACAGATTAATGTCTGAGTGTATGTATCAGACAGTGATGAGCATTACAGAGAAAAATAAACCAAGGAAGAGGGCACAGGAAATTCTGAACAAGTGACTAGGGATGACTTCACTGAGAAGGTGATATGAGTCAAGACCTACAGAAAGGAAAGGAGGTTTTACTTTTCTTCTATAACTTGACACAAATGGGTGACTTGCCTTGAAATCCCTGGTATATCTTCAGATATACTTCAAGTATATCTTAAATCAATTACATTAATCATTCATTGCTTATCTACTACAGTGATCAAAATGTTAATTTTGATATATCAAAATGAACCACTGCATATTTTAAACATCAAATTCATCATGAGTTAATTGTCTACAATATACTTACAGGAGTGAAGCAGCTTGTTGGAAATCTTTGAACTGTAGAACGAAATACGAAGCTCCTATATAAAAAAAAAAGACGATGTACTAAATCTATTTTTTAATGTGGGAACTTTGTTAACTTATTCCCTATCTCTCACTAAATTTTAAAAAATGCTATTCTAGATATGATGGGCATAAATAAGGTTAAAAGCCATTAGTATTGGTTAAGTATGTAAATAAAAAGGCATGAGTGAAATTATTAAAAGCAATTTAATAAGTATATAATTACCTGGAAGCGTGCTTGGGAACCGGTGCAGGAAGGAGATCATATTGCCCTGGTGAAAGCTTAACTGACTACATAGAATGGACAAGGACACCAAAAATAGATTAATACAGGTCTTAAGCTCACTTTATCTTATCACCTGTCATTCATAATCCTTTATTTTATGACCATACAGCATTATGTAATTTTTTCTTGATCTTAATAGTGGAAAAGTTACATTTTCAAAGATGGAGCTTCAAAACATTCAACAAATATTCCCTTTTCACGGTACATTTTATGATAGTGTGCCTGAGATGATGCATAGAAAAATGCTGTACAATTGATCATATTTTAAATGTACTAAATTCAACAAATCCATTCACCTACCATTTGGTGAGCCTGCTCTGTGAGTAAAGTACTGCTGGGTATGGTGGGGAATACAATGGTAAGAGAGATATGGCCCCTGGCCCGCAGGAATGAGAAGGCACATACATAAACTATTCTAATATAAAATACTATAAATAAAATTATAAAAGACAGATTGGAGACTTGAAGGTCGGGAGAGATTAAATCCAATTGAGTGACCCACAGCTAATCTCACATACTCAATCGTAGAAAGCTAAAAGCTTTTTTTTTTTTTTTTTTTTTTTAATTTATTTGAGACAGAGAGAATGAGAGACAGAGAGCATGAGAGGGAGGAGGGTCAGAGGGAGAAGCAGACTCCCTGCCGAGCAGGGAGCCCGATGCGGGACTCGATCCCGGGACTCCAGGATCATGACCTGAGCCGAAGGCAGTCGCTTAACCAACTGAGCCACCCAGGCGCCCAAAGCTAAAAGCTTTTACCCTAAGGTCAGGAATAGGACAAGGGTGCCCACTTTCTCCATTCCTATTCAACATAGTATTAGAAGCTCTAGCCAGAATAATTAGGCAAGAAAAAGAAATAAAAGGCAATCAAATTGTAAAGAAAGAAGCAAAACTGAGGGATGCCTGGGTGGCTCAGTCAGTTAAGCGTCTGCCTTCAGCTCTGGTCATGATCCCAGAGCCCTGGGATCAAGTCCCACATCAGGCTCTTTGCTTAGTGGGGAGCCTGCTTCCCCCTCTGTCTGCAGCTCCCCCTGCTTGTGCTCTGTCTCTCTGACAAATAAATAAATAAGATAAAAAAAAGGAAGAAGAAGAAACAAAACTGTCCTAGTAGGCAGATGACATGATCCTGTTTGTTTTTTTAAGATTTTATTTATTTATTTGAAAGAGAGAGATAATGAGAGAGGGAACACAAGCAGGGGGAGTGGGAGAGGAAGAAGCAGGCTTCCTGCCGAGCAGGGAGCCCAATGCGGGGCCCAATCTCGGGACTCTGGGATCATGACCTGAGCCAAAGGCAGACACTTAACTGACTGAGCCACCCAGATGCCCCAGATGACATGATCTTATACATAAAAATACCCTAAAGACTCCACCAAAAAACTGTTAAAATAAACAAAATTAGTAAATTTACAGGATACCAAAACAAATACAACAATCAGTTGAGTTTCCACAGACTAACAATGAACAATCTGAAAAAAAATTAAGAAAACAATCTCATTTACAATAGCATAAGAAACAGTATATTCTTAGGAATAAATTTAACTAGGGAGGTGAAAGATCTATAAACTGAAAACTATAAGACATTGATAAAAGAAATTAAAGAAGGCACAAATAAGTGCAAAGTTATCCTGTGTTCACGGATCAGAAGAATTAATATTGTTAAAATATCCATACTACTCAAGGCAATCCACAGATCCAAAGCAATCCCTATCAAAATTCCAATTGCATTTCTCATACATGTAGAAAAAAATCCTAATATTGATACGGAATCACAAAAGACTCCAAATAGTCAAAGCAATCTTGAGAAATAACAAAGCTGGAGGCATCACACGTCCTGATTTCAAACCATATTACAAAGTTATAGTAATCAAAACAGTGTGGTACTAGAATAAAAACAGACACATAGACCAATGGAATAAAGTAGAGAGCCCAGAAATAAACCCACACATACGTTGTCAACTAATATTTGACAAGAGCACCAAGAATACACAATGGGTAAAGGATAGCCTCTTCAATAAATGGTATTAGAGAAACTGGATATCCACATGCAAAAGAATGAAACTAGACCCTTATCTTACACCACTCACAAAAATTAATTCAAAATGGACTGAATACTTAAAAGTAAGACCTGAAGCCATAAAACTCCTAGCAGACAACATAGCGGAAAACTCCTTGACAGTGGTTTGATCATTGATTTTTTGGGATTTTTTTGATAAGCTGGTAATATCCAAAATATAGAAGGAACTCAGACAACCCAGCAGCCAATAATAATAATAATAATAAATCTATTAAAAATGGGCAAAAGACCTAGATAGACATTTTTCTAAAGACATACCAAAGGCCAACATGTAAATGAAAATGTGCTCAACATCACTAATCATCAGGGAAATACAAATCAAAACCATAATGAACTATCACCTCACACCTGTTAGGAAGGCTATTATCAAAAAGATAAGAGGTAAGTGTTGGTCAGGATATGGAAAAAAGGAAACCCTCGCGCACTGTTGGTAAGAATGTGAAGTGGTGCAGCCACTATGGAAAACAGTATGGAGGTTCCTCAAAAAATTAAAAAATAGAACTACCATATGATCTAGAAATCCTATTTCTGGGTATATATCCACAGGAAACAAAATCAATATCTAGAAGAGATATCTATACTGCCATGTTCACTAAAGCAGTAATCACAAATAGCCAAGCTATGGAAACAACCTAAGTGTCCACTAATGGATGAGTGAATAATGAATATATATATGATATAAACGCTATATATGTGTGTATGATCATATGTGTGTATGTATATGTGTGTGTGTATATATATATATATATATATATATATATATATATATATCTCATAGGAATATTATTCAACTGTGAAAAAAGGAATCCTGCCATTTGCCACAACATGGATGAACCTGGAGCACATTATGCTAAGTGCAATAAGCCATGAAAGGCAAATACAGTTTTGTATCACTCATACATGGGACCTAAAAGGGTACTCATAGGGGCACCTGGCTGTCTCAGTTGGTGGAGCATGTGACTCTTGATCTTCGGGTTGTGAGTTTGAGCCCCACACTGGATGTAGAGATTGCTTAAAAATAAAATCTTTAGAAAAAAAAAAAAAAGAGGGTATTCATAGAAACAGAATAGAATGGTGGTTGCCAGGGGCTGGGGGTGGGGAAATGGGGAGATGATTGTCAAAGGGTACAAACTTTCAGTTATTATATGAGTAAGTTCTGGGGATATAATGGACAGCATGGTGACTATAGTTAATACTGTATTGGATGCTTGAAAACTGTTGAGAGTAGATCTTATGTGTTCTCACCACACACACATAAAATAGTAGCTATGAGAAGTGATGGATGTGTTAATTAACCTGATGTCATAACCATTTCACAATACATACAAATATAGTTTCTTTTTGGGGGGGAGGTGAGGGAGGGACAGAGGGAGAGGGAGAGCCCACTGCGGGGCTCCATCCCACAACCCTGAGATCATGACCTGAGCTGAAATCAAGAGTCTGACACTTAACTGCCTGAGCCACCCAGGCGCCCCACACAATGCATACAAATATAAAATCATCATGTACACCTTAAATATATACAATTTTACTTGTCAATTATACCTCAATAAAGCCAGGGGGGAATAATTGAATAACTAAATCCACCTGAGTGGTTTAAAGATGGCACAGACTGAAATTTGAGTGGGGTTTTAGGGAAGGCAGGACTTCCGCAAGGGGGCCACGGAGGATATTTTGAGGAATGTTGCTGAAGAGACTGTCTCTCTCTCTCTCTGCCCACTGCCAAACTTGTTGCAAAGTACCTGGGAAGCTCCACTGTCTCTGGATCTATAGATATTAGCCCAGGAGTATGTGACGTAAGGGAGTGTCAGGAACCGGCACGCACAGAGAGTGGAATGTGTGACAGGGGAGGAAGAGAAGGAAGGAGAACTAGAAGCCAGGGAAAAGAAGACAGACCCGATCTCCAGAACTTCCTATGTTGAAGGAGCTGGCAGGGTGGAGTTGGGTTACAAAATCCTGGGAAGAAGCCTTCCTTAAGTGAACGATCTCCCCCAACCCCTATTATTTTAAAATCAGATTTAAAGATACAATACTGCCTTTGCTGAAAATGAGGCATCCATATCCTGGCATTATCTGCCACATGGAAGTTCAGCTATTATATTTTACCCCACAGCTATCTTCACATATTAATATAATTTTGATTGCAGAGGCAGCTTTTCATGGATACAGTGATAATAACAGTAAATACAGACTTTATGATGAAATACATACATTGTTCTGATGCAACCGTGCTTGTTAATTGCTCACTTGACATAATAAACACCAAGGAAACATGAGTTTGTTTAATCATACCATGGCAGCACAGGAATGTATGTTAAGCAAGCGGCTTTCTTAGGGGCCATAGCATTTTATTTCTTGATTTTGATGATGGTTACATGGATATTTGCTTTCTATTTAAACTGTGGCTATATGCTTTATGCTCATTGCTCTTGTACTCTCCCTCTCTCATGCACATACACACACATACACACACATACACAGGAGAAGAAATAAGAAAGAAAAGTGAAAAGTGAGGAAAAAAAACCCTTAAGCTGCTGTTTGTTCTATGCTCAGCAATCACAAAAGATTTATGTAATAAAGTACTCATGGAAAAACTCTTAGACAGCATTAATCTAGAAAGGAATACTGATTACCCAAAGCTTTTCTATTTGTCCTACTTTACTTGCATTGGCCATTCTTTGCTATTTAATATAGCTGAGAGAGGGCTGATTTTTTTCCACAGTCTTAAATAGAGATTCACATAAGAGACTGTTTCTTTGCACATTGCTGAACTTGTTGCAAACTGTGTGGTTGGGTTTAATGGAATATATATATATACATATATATATACATATATATATATATATGAGAATGAATGAAAAAGAATGTATATATGCGTGTGTATATATGTAGATGCATATGTGCATGCACACACACACACACACACACACACTTCCTAAGTCCTATATATGCTTCTCAATTCTTTATTTGTAATGTAAGGCTCAGAGAATCTAGACAATGTGCCCATAATAATTCCCGACCCTAGCTAATTGTTTCAGTCCGAGTTGACTAGGCATTCAGAAATCTTGCAATACCTTGGAGTCATAAAATACGGCAGGATGATATCAGTGCAGACACTTAATTCAGTTGTGTTGTACCAGAACCCTCAATGTCAGAAAACTGGAATAAGTGAAAACATCCAACTCTCCTTATTAAGTCCTGGGTATGACAATATTTTGAAAACCTGGATCCATAAATAGGTGGGACGGAAGGAAACAGATTTTCATCCCTTTAGAAGCCCTAGCAGAATAATCACAAGGTGAATGCAGCGAATGGGCTGGTAGGTGCAATATTTTTAGGCACTATCGGTAGAAATTTCATCAAATGTACCTTCTCTCTGAGAAGTAAAGTATCTTATGTCATATGAAAGTATCACTGATTCACTACTCACACTTGGGTCTGAGAAACAGAGGACACAGGACTTTCTCCAAAAGATGCGTGCCTCATACTAGCAATGATATTGTCCTTAATTTTGCCAATACTATGTACTTTTCATCAGCTCCAAATGAACTAAGAATTATCAGTGGGTCCCAGTCCCTGAGACAAGTTCTGTGAATCCATTTTTCAAAATTCATTTTCACTGGCCACTCTCTTGACTTATTTGCATGTGACAAGTATTACTTTGCCTTGCAGGTACTCTTTGAGAGCTCAACCTCAAAAACTATTTGCAAAATGAGCCAACTCTGAGGGCTGCCATGTTTTTTATTTAAACGCATGATGTGGGGCGGCCTGGGTGGCCCAGCCAGTTAAGTGACCGACTCTTGATTTCAGTTCAGGTCACGATCACAGGGTCGTAAGATGGAGCCCGACCACAGGCTCCGTGCTCAGTGAGGAGTCAGCCTGAGATTCTCTCTCCCTCTGCCCCTCCCCCCTGCTCACGTGCTTGCCCTCTCTCTCTAAAATAAATAAATAAATCTTTTTAAAAATGCACAATTAATTGTTCCATCTACATTTTGTGTTTCATTATCCCTACATTGAAGTCTTGAGTTCCCTACAATATTACTTGCCAGTCCCTCCTTGGGCACAAGGTTTCTCTCCATTGATACTTTGCTCAATGCAAAACCATTCCGTTGAAAATTCTACCAGCCATTATTTTTACCATGGAAGGCTTTTCAAATTAACATGTGTTCAGAGACATCATCATCACAGCTATAAACACAGCTACCAATGATCAAGGAATCAGCCAGATTTTCTCAACCTCAGTCTCCCAATCGGCTGTTCAAGGATGTCTTTTGAACACATTAAAATGGATCCTTTGGGGGTGCTGGGTGGCTTAGTCGGTTGAGCATCTGACTCTGATTTCAGTTCAGGTCATGATCTCAGGGTTGTGAGATCGAGCCCTACATCGGGCTCTGCACTCAGCAGAGTCTGCTTGGGATTCTCTCTTTCCCTCTCCCTCCCCACCCCCACTCTCTCTCTCTCTCTAAAATAAAAATAAATCTTTTTAAAAATTGTGAAGCTGGAGAATGTTATTCTGTGTTAATAAATAACAACAATGTATACTCTATCTACCTCAGATTCAAATTATTATTTTACTGAGCTCTGCTTTTAAAAAACCAGAATTGTGAGTTTTATTGGTGAGTAAACAATGTTACATCTGAATATCTCTCCTCCTGAGAACATTATCGTATACCCTTTGAAACAGAAAATTAGGAAAACATTTAATTCTTTCTACTTTCTACTTGGCCTACCCTCAACAACCCCTAAAAGCAAGAAGAGGAAGTAGAAGGGCAGTAAACAGTGGTGCAGAATGAGGAAGAATGATTTTGCACTGGAGGTGGCCAGAATGATTTCACATGTAGCATGGTTACCCGATACCAAGCCACAAAAGTCTCAGCATAATTTAGTGTTTGTATTCATCCACTGAAGCAAACAGGATAAGATTTACCCAATGAACATTTATCACTCCGTCCTGTTTCAAAGCTATAATTTGCAGAGCAGTAGGAAGGGTTTACGTGTTGGCTATGATGTGCTCATCCTGCTGAAAATTTCTTGTCCATCTTCATAACCACAGCCCTTGTATTTCATTCAACCTCCAGTTACAATGCATTTCTTCTCAGGTTATCACAACAATATTCTGATAAAGTTGTAGAGGTTGATACTGTTACTGGCTTCTTTATAAATGGGAGGCCCAGGGGTACCTGAGTGGCTCAGTCAGCTATGCGTCTGCCTTCGGCTCAGGTCATGATCCTGGGGTCCTGGGATGGAGCCCCGAGTCAAGCACCCCTCTCTCTCTGATCCTCCCCCCTGCTTGTGTGCTCTCTGTCTCTCTCTCTCATGAATTAAAAAAAGAAAAAAATCTTTGGGTGCCTGGTGGCTCAGTTGGTTAAGTGTCTGCCTTCGGCTCAGGTCATGATCCCAGAGACCCAGGATCAATCCCCACATCAGGCTCCCGGCTCAGCGGGGAGCCTGCTTCTCTCTCTGACCCTCCCCCACTCATGCTCTCTCCCTCTCTCTCAAATAAATAAATAAATAAAATCTTTAATAAATGGGAGGCCTAAAGTCCCAAGTCCCAAAGGCCAAGTCCCAAGTCTACCTCTGCCAGGCTGGAACAGGCCTTCCAGAAGGTCATGCCCCTCCCTTGAAACACCTACTCTGGACCACACATCCAAACTCTGCCCCTCGTTTGTAGCCAGAGGCACACTGGAAAAAGCACCAAATTTGGGCTCAGAAACCCTCAGTTAAAAGTGTTGCCTCACCTACCTATCAGTTCCATGCCTCTGAACAAGTGACTTCGTATCTACTCACCTTGGTTTTCACATATAAAATGGGGATAACATCTGTTGCGCCTATTTCAGAATGCTGGGGAAGAACAACTAAGAGAATACGTGTGGAAACTCACAGTAAGCCATTAAGAGCCACATAAATGTCATGTATTATTCAAGGTCTGGCTTGGGTCTTACTTAATCCAGGGAGCCTTCCAGCTTTTCAACCCAGCCTACACTGAACTCCCCCTGGCATTTCCTGCCATGCTATTTATCTTAGCCCTTGATATATTTGCTCTTGTATTGTTACTCAAATACTCCCCAGTCAGGAACATCTTCCCTGCACAGAACCTAGCCCGAGACTATAAGCAAGCACTGCTCTCTCTATTACCAATGTTATGAATGAACCGACAGAGCAGAGAGTAGAATCTGGCCTTCCTGGTACCACCGTGTTCACTTCTACAAGACATTTTTTAAAAGCTTTCCTTATGGTATCCAGTTATATTCACACTCTAATTAAAGGGCACTACTGACTGGAAAAATTTTCTCTTTAAAAGAAGAGGGTACACTGTATAAACTGCTTGAGGGAACAGAAGTATGGCCCAATCACAGATAAGATTCCAGAAGCTCCCCACGTCAGGGGAATCCTGCCAAGAGTGCCTGGAGAGGTACTCTCCTTAGGTTAAGGAGGCCTCACAAGGGAAAATCCTGCTGGACATACTTGCAAATCAGGGAGCCTTTGTTTGATTGCTATAGGCAATAAGGCATCGAAAGGTTTTCAATTTCTCCTGGGGAAGATGCACTCAAAGTACACAGGGTATTTTCCTCAGGGGCTCTTGGTAGCTTTCCCACAAAAACCCGGCTGCTAGTAGCACTTTACCTGATCTTTGTAAACCAGCTTGCTGGGGCTTGACCGTGGTTTGTCTCTAAATGAGTAAGTGGCCATTTGCTTCTTAAGTAAGTCCAAGAAGTCAGGAGGCGCATATAGGGGAAGGTCATTTAGTACCGGATCGTTTCTTTGCACAAGAGGTGGTTTTTTCCTTCCTTCGTTTTTAAAATTGTAGGTTGGTATCACCGGATTTAATGAGGATTCTTCAATGAAAGTTTTCAAGTGGTAAGTGCCAGGGATAGGAGTGTTCTGTGGAAAATTGACATCATTTTTCAGATCAGTGTGCAAACTGGTAACATCTCCTAAAGCATCATTCTTAGAAGGGTCACTCTTAAGGAGCATTTCTTTCTGTTTTAAGGTTTAATAAAATTTTATCAAATATAGTAAACACTCCTGACAGAACAATATTTTTTTTTTTTTTAAAGATTTTATTTATTTATTTGAGAGAGAGAATGAGATAGAGCATGAGAGGGGGGAGGGTCAGAGGGAGAAGCAGACTCCCTGCTGGGCAGGGAGTCTGATGCGGGACTTGATCCCGGGACTCCAGGATCATGACCTGAGCCGAAGGCAGTCGCTTAACCAACTGAGCCACCCAGGCGCCCCAGAACAATATTTTAAGAGAATCATAATTATTTCCTTTCTGAGACAATTGCTGAATTATAGCAAATGGGTTGTGGCCATAGTTGGAAGTTTTGACTTTTTAAAAGGTAACTTCAGAGATACTAAAACTTGAGATGCAGTTGGACCTATAAATGTCAGGTCTCTCTTGAGACCACTCAGGACAGTTCTTAACTAAAAAAAAAGTTAGCCTACTTCTGCTAGGTAGATACTACACATTTCTCTCTAGCCCTCAAAGAGCAGCTAAAAAATAAGAACATGAGGCTGAGGATGAACTGGCAGAGCATGTGGTCTCATCAGCCCAATAGGAGGTTTGGTTCTTTCAAATCACAACCAGTGTGGCTGAATGGCCAGACCTGAAAGTTTAGTCACTGCTGCTTTTGTGGCCGAATTTCCACTGAGCACCCAGCTTGGTTCCACCATTAAAATTCCACTTCAAGAAGGCTTTGGCCCATGGGCCACTCTATTATTGAAGGGTGTGGACAGAAAATATTTCTACAATACAGAAATGATGTCTCTTGAACGGGGATCTTCTGGTCTTTTTTTCTTTCATTATTACCACCTTGCTTTCCTACACTGACCATGTTAACAGAACTTATCACAAGCTCTATGCCATCTAAGATACAAACTGAAACCCAAACTCCTTTTATAGAATGGAGGCATTTTCTTCTGTAATCTCACCGAGATCTTAAGCTATATTGACCTTATCTAGATATCCTGTAAAGCACCTAGATTCCTAGAGTTGTTTTAGTTTATACTGCATCTAAAATTTAATGATACTAAAATTATAAACAGGAAATGAGGTCCACTGTTTTCTTAACAATTGTTAGTGACTTAAAAGGTAAGGCTGATTAAAATATCAACGGAAATATGAATCACTTGAATAGAAAGAATAAAAACACACATACTGTTAATGCTATTCTCCACCATCCTTCTCTTTCAACAGATGATGTCTTTCGGGTTGGTTTCTATTAACAAACATAAAATGTGCTTATTCATTTGAGAGGTGATCCCTGGAAGTTAAATATATTTTATAAAACATTTGCTTGAAGAAATCAATACCTGTATCAAATTGGTCAGCCTGAATTAAAATAAAAGCTACATAATGATAAATTTTGCCTAACATATTTCCCTAAATTGCTATTTTACGACTTGAAGTGCTTCTAAATTCCCATCTAAATTCCCTTTGGAAAAATGAGAGTAATAAACATCCTCATTTCACAAGAGATGTCGTAAGGAAAATTAGATGTCACAAAATTTGGTGTTCCTAGGAAGGACAGAGTGTTTTATAATAATTGTATTATAATACAATCCAAAATTGTATTATAATAGATTTATGGTTCAGGTGCTGTGCTGGGAGTTCAAGGTAGAAGTGTATAGTCATCAAATTAATGTGATATTGGGATACCAATTCCCAGTGATATGGCAAATGTTAAAAACTGCCCTTTCCTGTTTTTATATATACTATTATGTATCATACAAATATGATACCGCTAGTTCTCTCAGCTTGTCCAGCCAGCTGTTACACTAAAGAGGCAGAATGATAGAGGACCCAGACAGACTTGGGCTTGAACTCCAGCTCTGCCACTTACTAACTAGGAGCACTACATAAGTTACTTAACCCTTATGAGTCTCAACTCCCTTTTAGGAGTATAAAAGTAAGGCATAACAAGGCTGGCATGAGAATAAGCCATTATACATTTAAAGACTTGTACCCACAACCAGGGCTCAATAAACGGTAGCTTTTATTTTTAACCCCTCACCTGCCAAGTTAAAAAGCAGATGATTTTGGTATTCCTTAGTTTCCAAGGACGCTCTTGGTTTCTACAGTAAGTATGCTATACCCATTTATTATTATCCCACATTTGTTTCAGCCTCACCACCAACAGAACACGGTTGTTCAGTTTTTTCCTTTTGTGCTACTTTAACTAGGTGAAGTCATTAAATCATTGAATTGTACTTCCACTTATAATGCTTTTGTTACTACTACAAAATATAGGTTATTTCAAGCAACAGTGCATTAGAGATAATAAACTAATCAGTAAAACTGATATAATTCATTCTTCCTTTTTAGCAACTTATATCCACTCTACTTATGAGTAGAGCTTTAGTTTTACTATGAAATGTGCATTTCTCTAAAAAAAAAAACACGGTTTCACACACATTGCTAAGTCTGAATTTCTTCCTATGCGTTCCCTTTATTAGATTTATGTTGAATCTTCTGTGTTGCACATTTATAGTCACAGAAGTCAAACTTTGTCAGGCAGGTCAAGGCAAGTCTCCCACCTCTACCTAGGACCAGGAAAATCAAGCGGCAAGAAGGGAGAAGTAAACACCATACTTCTAAAGGAAGGTGATTGGCAGCCGCTGTTTTGTTTTGCCCAAGGCGGCGATCTAAACTCCACCCACCTATCACTTCAAATTCATTTTAGGGGTGAATCATTTTACAAAAGATACACTAAACATCCTTCGCCCAAATATATTTAAAAACTAAACGAAGGTATTTAAGATATTTTATAAATACTAAAATAAGAGGCAGGGGCAAAAACATGTGCGTTCGACTAAGGAAAAACCCATCCTCTCGGCAAAGGGGGAAATCAAAGCAGTTGCCCTGCGCAGATGGTAGTACGGAAGAAGGAAAGAAAATACAGAAAATAAAGGACGAATGGAAGGATGAGGGAGAGCAAGGGAAGCGGAAATAAAACCAAGCAGACTCAGATAAAGATCAGGACGACTGGACTGCAGGGTAGGTAGGAGGGCAGGGTGCGAAGAGCAAACCAAGGGGCGCAAAGGCCCAGCGTTAGAGAAAAGTGGGAGTTCGGCCAGGGGAGCCCGGGGCAGGGGATGGCAGTGGGTAGTGGGAGCTGGGGGAGGGTGTCTGTACCGAGGAGGTGACTACCAAACTGCCAGGTCCCAGGTCTTCCCTTAGGGAATTGGAGGTGATGGCGATGACTGGTTGGTCCATTGCGGCCTCCTCGCTCCCTCAGCCTGGGATGGCGTCTGGTTGCCAGGAGGCGCCTGGGGCCCACGGGCTGCCGAGCGTGCGCAGGGGACCCGCCAGCTTGGTGTCCAGTGGTGCGGGAAGGGAGGCGGGCGCGCCGAGGCCCCGCGCCACGCCTCGCGCACGGGAAATCGTCAGGCGCCATCACGCACACTTGCGGTGAGAAGTCTAGGGCTCTGGAGGCGTGGCGGAGCCCAGGGTGGGTAGCTGCCACAAGGGAGGCTCCTAAAAGACGGTTTGTGGGAGGCAGAGCGCACCATAATCCCCACCAGCCTTTTCCAAGTTACCCCCACCCTACTCCCCAAAGCAGGTAGACAGTATGCTTCGTAGGCATACTTCGCTTTAGCGCCAAAAATCAGCCTTAGCGCCCACTTTCTAAGGTGGTTTCTAAGCTCCTCCGGAGGGAAATTTTGGGGTGTCTCTTCTGCCTCTCATTTTAGGAGCGAGCACTAGACACAGTGGGCTTCCCTAGCTAAAATGCTAAAATGCTATTCCCTTCTTCGACAGCCTGGCAAACCTCAAGAGTCAACTCCTCTGAGAAGTCCTCCTTGGCCTAATCTCTTGTAGCCCTAAAGACCCTGTGCCTATCTTTATGGGAGGATTCACTTTGACAAATCATTTCTCCCTTAATTTTTAAACACGTCCCAAACACAGGTTTTTGTCTTAATTCTGAGTCTTCTGAACACGGGAGTGATTAAAATATTTGAATGACTGACCAGTTTAGACAATGGACTAGCACAGTGCTTTTCAAAAATTAATGTACATACAAAACATTTGGGGATCTTATGAAAATACAGATTTGGATTCTGAGGCAGGGCCCAAGATTCTGTAGGTGATTTTTTGAGTAGTGAGAGACTAGAAGACTCCATTTCATTTCTCTTAATGGGATTCTAAATTTAACATAACCTTAAAAAAAAAAAAAATACGAGGGGGGAAAAAAAAAACCCAAACAGACACCAAGTTTGAAATCACAACTGAAATTATAAGGCCAAGAGGCTAATAACCAGAGTTTTCACAAACGTAAGAGATTCAATCAAGTCCATCACTGTTCCTCATTTCACTTTCTTATTTTGGCTGAGCCTGTAAAAGTGGCTCAGCCGACTAGGGACTGGTACCCTAGAGACTAAAGAAATATGAAAGGTACAGAGAAGTCTAGAAACCCATACAAGATGTGAAATAGAAAGAACATCTAGATGAGAAAATAGTTTAAGTACCTCAAAAATAGAAACAGCACAGGTCAATGACTTCAAGGACTTTACCAATGAGACAAAGCATGTAGGATAAACAAAATGTCCTCTTAAGAAAACACAGTCTTGTACAGTATCACTGAGAAAAATTTAAGATTTTCAGGTTATCATTAACAGCAGTTTTAAAAGGGGGGGTAAGCATTTCTCTCTGGGACTACACTAAGTAGAGGCCAACAGTGCCTCTCTACACATCAGATCTTTAATAAAAATCTGTGAAATACATCCTAAAATATGGATTTTTAACTGCAGTAGTGATGATTTTTGTTAGAATTATCTGAGAGCAAACATGCTACAGACAGTACTGAGGTTAAGAATTATCAATTACCACAATCCTGCTAAAACAAAACAGGCAATGTGGTTAAGATGTGAAGATAGGACTAGTCCTGAGTTCCAGTAAGACTATTGTAGTAAGGGGCGCCTGGGTGGCTCAGTCGTTAAGCGTCTGCCTGTGGCTCAGGTCATGATCCCGGGGTCCTGGGATCGAGGCCCGCATCGGGCTCCCTGCTCCACGGGAAGCCTGCTTCTCCCTCTCCCACTCCCCCGGCTTGTGTTCCCTCTCTCGCTCTCTCTCTGTCAAATAAATAAATTAAAAAAATTTTTTTAAAAATAAATTTAAAAAAAAGACTGTTTTAAGTAGAATTGAGGTAAGAATTTAGCTCAGTATGTGCCCAATATGACCAGTTAAATTATATAAAACTGCTCTATACAATTCAGGGGTGCCTGTGTGTGGTGCAGTCGGTTAAGCATCTGACTCTTGGTTTCAGCTCAGGTTGTGATCTCATGATCCCATGCTCAGCAAGGACTCTGCTTGAGTTTCTCTCTCCAGCTCCTTCTGCCCCTCCTCCCAAACCGCCCCACTCTCTCAAAAATAAATCTTAAAAAAAAAAAAAAAAACCTGCTGTATCCTTCGATTTCCTATAAAATCAAAATAATGCCAACTTTTTGACTTTTGTGAATATAAAAATCAGCAATTAATGTGAGGTACAAAAGCACCCCAAAATAGTGTGCTCCCTTTCACCTTAACTTAAACTTGAAAATGTAGGAATTGGAAGAACTACCGAAGTGGTAAAGATAACTTTGACTAAATTCCCTTATATTACAGTCATAATTGGCCTAACAGCATAGTAACATCAACTGAACACTTATTGCAAATGCCAAGGACTATGCTAAGTGCTTTAACCTTCACTATTGTAAAAGCCAAGTTGGTAAATCATACCCATTTTGCAGGTAACATAACTGAAGCTTAAGATAATATTGACCTCTTTAAGTTTATCCACAGCAGTGATCTGAGCACTGTTGAAATAAAAAACTCCAAAGCCCATGTTTAATACACTGCAGACTATTGTGCCTCAGTAGCCAGACACATTTATCTTCTCCCACCAAATATCTTGCTGGCCTTCCTTTTGACTAACAGTTACATGTAATGAAGTTCTTCCTATTTGACTGCCTGCCTAATATGTAATAATATAATACCCCATTAGGATTATCAATGCCTGTAACTTCCCTTTAAAACCTATTTCTCTTGTTCTTCAATAACCAATTTTTTATTTTCTGGTAGAATAACAATGGTATTAAAAATAGTCCAAGATGGGCAGTAACCTGCCAAATGGATTGCTCCCTGGGAAGATAAACCTTGTGGCTACAATAATCAGGTAACAATTATACTTAATGTTTTAATCTTGGCTCTCGTTTGCTATGGAATCTTTCATTAAGTATTTAAAAGGTAGCTACAAAACAAAAAAACCAGATAAGCACTTTTTGAGTAGCTTAAAATTATAGAGAAAGCAATGGTTTAGAAGCAAGCAAAAACTAAAACAAGGTTTAGTTACTGCCAATCCACTCCTAAAGATACCTTTTTTTTATAAAGCATGTCCTGGACACGCAGAACAACTGAAAATTCTCCCTTGCTTTATGAAAAAGGAAAAAGCACTATGAATAAAACATTAGCAAACAGAAGTAAGAACGTAATGACACCCCCCCCTTTGGATTGTTTGTAACAGGAATATTTCTAAAAATCATTGCCTGGCTAAAGTTAATATGGACAAATGGATATGCCAAAGTTGAAAAATATGTAAAAAAGACTGGAAACAATAAACACCTACATTATGTCAGCTCCCATGCTAGGTACACTTATAAAAGGTTTTTTAATCTTCCACTTAAACTTTTTGAAGAAAGTATCATAATTTAAAAACTAAACACAATCTAGGTAGTAAAACAACAATACCAACAAAAACTTATCTAAATTACACCAAGTAGGGGCGCCTGGGTGGCTCAGTTGGTTAAGCGACTGCCTTCGACTCAGGTCATGATCCTGGAGTCCCGGGATCGAGTCCCGCATCGGGCTCCCTGCTTGGCGGGGAGTCTGCTTCTCCCTCTGACCCTCCTCCCTCTCGTGCTCTCTGTCTCTCATTCTCTCTCTCTCTCAAATAAATAAATAAAATCTTTAAAAAAAAAAAAAAATAAAATAAAAATAAATTACACCAAGTAAAAACCACCCCCATATTTGATTCTCAGAATTGTTCGACCTGAAGTTAATTAAAGGACTCAGATTCAGAGCAACAGTTGGGTAAATTGTAATTTTTTTATTGGAAAACAAATATACAACTTGGAATGGATTTGAGGCAAATTGTGCCATAAGCAGATTTTCTTTAAGTGGCTAAACAAAGTTTAAAAAGCAAGTAACAATAAAAGAAAATGTTTCTGGTACAGGACCAGCAGTACAAAAAAATAGTGTACGAGTACCTGGATAATACACCCGTTTTGCAATAGTGCAACTTTTAAGTACATATTGTTGACTGTCCATAGTCCACGCAGAGTTACAACTCCACACTTCAACAACAACATGCTGACAGTTCCTAAAGAAAACTACTTAAAAAAAAAGGCATAACCCAGATGTTCCCTCATTTGACCAACTCCATCTAAGTTTAGATGTGCAGAAGGGCTTAGATATATCCAGAGTAAGCCACATGCAACATGTTACTTGATCAATTTTCTAAAATAAGGTTTCAGGACAATGACAGTAAGATAAGGGAAGAAAACATGGAGGAATGAAGTCCTAATTACTATACATGCATATTTTTTGACAGCAGGGGGAACCTTTTACAGATAAGTTACAAACAAAGAAAAGGCAAATAAACAATTTTGTACAAGAAATTTAACACATTCTGTACAATGTCTTCACTTTGCTGTCATCATTTGTACAAACTCTGAAAAAGAAGAAGTACACAAAAAGTTGCATCAATGGCAAAAGACTGGCAAAACCAATCACGTTACTCAATCTCTGAGCAGTCTCCAATTCCCCTTTCTTTCCTCAAAAATTTACAGTACAAAGGAATGCTAGTTTAGGCTAGAGCTGTCAAGCTTTGTCAAGGCTGGAACTTCATAAACCAAAATTATTTAGGATTATTAATCAATAAACCAAATTAATGCTTTAGACAAGCTATTTAAGCATTTTTGCTCTTTAGTATAACATGATAATTTTGAATTGAAGCATAAGTAAACAGTTTCAGACTAAAGCTAATTAGAGGGATAATACATCCAATGAAGGAAGGAAAATCACCTTTCACTTTGAGGATCCTGAAATAAGTTTAAAGCTTTTCAAATTGTTCCACAATCATTATAAAAAGATTGTTTTAGCACAGTCTCAAGTACAGTGCTTCTCAAACTTTAATGTGCATATGAAATTGTCCAGCAATTTTGTTAAAATGAAGAGATTCTACGTATATGGTAGGACCCGACAGTAAACAGTTCTAAAAAGTTCTCAGGTGATTGTGATTTTTGCCTAGTCTGTAGAAAATACTCTGAATAGGAAAAGGTTTGTAAATATAAAAACTGTTTGAGCATCTTCATTTGGCGCGGGGAGGGGAGTGGGGGGGGGAGGAGTCACTAATTTTGACCTATGAGATATACAACAAATACCTGTAACTTAAAATCAACGCACAGAATGAGGTAGTGAAAGATTTACCTTCATAGTTTACTTGACCATCACCATCAATATCTGCTTCCCTGATCATTTCATCAACCTCTTCATCTGTTAACTTCTCTCCCAGGTTTGTCATCACATGGCGAAGCTCTGCTGCACTAATATAGCCATTGCCATCCTAGAAAAAAATTTAGTAAGATACCTAAGTAAAATTAGAGACTCAGAGTTGGAATGAAAGTTTAGTAAGTTTACACTAAACTTCACATTAGGGAGAAAAATATACTTTAGAAATACATACCAACCAAAAACAATCTATAGCAGACCAATAAATTGTCACGGAGAACAAAGCAGGATATCATACATTAAAATCACTGTTTCTGGGGCGCCTTGGTGGCTCAGTTAAGCGTCTGCCTTCGGCTCAGGTCATGATCCCAGGGTCCTGGGATGGAGACCCAGGTCTGGCTCCCTGCTCAGTGGGGAGTCTGCTTCTCTCACTGCCCCTCCCCAATGCTCATGCGCTCGCGCTCTCTCTCAAATAAAATCTTAAAGAAATAAAATAAAATCTGTTTCTTAGTTCTAAAGTCAGTGATGCCTCCTTTGCCAAGATTCATCCTCAAAATTTAACAAATCCAATCCGTGAACACCTACCTTATCAAACACACGGAATGCTTCTCTAATTTCTTCTTCACTGTCTGTGTCTTTCATTTTTCTTGCCATCATTGTCAGAAATTCCGGGAAGTCAATTGTGCCATTACCTGAAATAGTTTAGTTGAAATAGTACTAAAGAATTTAAATGTCCCCCTTTAATTCCCCCTCCCCAGAGCCCCAATTTAAAAAAACTTACCATCAGCATCTACTTCATTAATCATGTCCTGTAACTCTGCTTCTGTGGGATTTTGCCCAAGAGACCTCATTACAGTTCCCAATTCCTTCGTTGTTATAGTTCCATCACCATCCTTGTCAAATAGTGAAAAAGCTTCTTTGAATTCTGTTTTAAAGAGAGACCACAATCCAAACATACAGGTTAACAATAAAAAGTAACCTCCTAAATGACATGTATTAACTCTTAAAGCAAAGGTATATATGGAGGTTAACACCTGAAATCAGCTTTTGATTCCTCAAGAATTAGGTGGGAAAATCTTGTGATATTTCAAACATCTTTAGCTAATCATACCAATATATATTCATATTGACCTATCAGCAAGTTCTTTCACCTAAAATCTTAAAAAAAACTCCACTATCTAGACCAGATAAAAGTCAAAATTATTCTGGGTTGAAGGAGGCAAAGAATCAAAGCCCCAAATGAGTGGCTTCTCTATTTTCTATTAAAGCTCAGAATATAAAAATAAGACTGCTGGTACCCAACATGTGTTTCTATAACAACTATATGCATTATATTCAGAGTAATCCTCGAAAGTTAAAATTAAGTCTCTTAAAACCTACTAATTTAAGGGGCACCTGGTGGCTCAGTCGGTTACAGGTCTGCCTTCAGCTCAGGTCATATTAACAGAGTCCTGGGATTGAGCGCCATGTTGGGCTCCCTACTCAACAGGGAGTCTGCTTCTCCCTCTCCCTCTGCTCGAGCTCTCTCTCTTGTTCACTCTCTTGCAAATAAATAAAATCTTAAAAAAAAAACCTACTAATTTAAGAACAACAACAACAAACCCTCTAAACTTCGGAACAATATGCAATAGGCCAGTTTCCTTTTCTGAGATATAAGGAACTAGCACCAAAAATCTATAATGATATTAACAATGGGATGATCAAGATATGAATGGCCAGTTTTAGCGAAGTATTGTATCACTGACAACAAAGATAATTTAGACCTTTCTTTAGAATATTATTATATTCTAAAAATCATCTTAAAAATCATCTTGTGAAACTATGTTCCTTTTAACTCACCACTAGATTACATGGAAAGCTGTTGAAGCAACAGTCTAGAATACCTGGCTCCCCATTTATTTCATAAACTAAAGCAGAGATTGAATTTGGTAGTGCAAGGTCATATAAATGAACTAATAACAAAAAGGCAGTATTTTCTGGTAGGGTACTTTTTAAATGCTATCAGACCCTCTTCGCAAGCAAATCCAAAAGCAGTTCCAAAGTTCACAGGGCTAAGTTCCCTCAACGTATCTATGCATTTGAAAATACATACCTGACATGTTTAATAGTTTGCTTCCTCTTATATAGTCCAAGGTTATTTATTCCCCCCTGCCTTTCTATCCTTGCTCCAATTTATACATCCCAGTTTCAATCCATCATAATCTCTTCTCTGGACTCAACTACTCTTCCACTGATTCGCCATTAACATGTATCATGTCTCTTAGCTTAAAACGAAATTCAAACCTTCTGTTTTCTCTTGCATGCCTGCCCTTATCTCTCCCCAAATCTTGGGAAGCACCATTACTCGTATCCCTTTCTTCTACCAATCCACTATTAAAATTACTTCCAGCTCCAACTCATCAGTTGAAAATGCCAAATTTACCAGTAACGACCTAGTTGCCCAATCAAACAAGTGTGTTTTAAGTACATGAGGCCATATAGCATAGAAACTAAAAGCAGACTTTGGAACTCAACTGCTTGGGTTAAATAATCCCAGCTCTGCTACTTACTAGTAATGTAACCTAGGCAAATTAGGTTACTAAACCTTTTCCACCTCAGCTTCCTCATTTTTGTTAACTGGAATAACTATCTACTTAAGTTTATAAACTTCATTAATTAGTAAGCATAAAGCACTTAGAACTATATCTGGCAAGTAGTTAAGTGTCAAGAAAAAGATGATCTCGTTTTCCTACAGCATCCAAAACTACACTGAGAAACTCTAAACTTCCCTTGGGTTTCACAACAGTACCTCAGTTTACCTACCTTACACTGCCAAAGGCTCTTGCTCCTATTTATCTCTCACACGTAAATATAACCAATTTTCTTATCCCCTTTCCTCTTTCTGACCATCTCATCTATGCCTACTCAAAATGAAGGCTTTTTTAGTCTACTCATCTCTCTCAACATAATGCAGTAGTTCCCCACCCTTATCCACAGTTTCGCTTTCTGCCATTTCAGTTACCCATAGTCAACTGCAGTCTGGAAGCAGAGGATCCTTCTGGCATACCATCAGGTCAATAGCAGCCTAACACTACATCACAATGCCTACATCATTCACCTCACTTCATCTCATCACATAGGCATTTTACCATCTCACATCATCACAAAAAGGGTGAGTACAGTATATGATAAGAGACCACACTCATATAACTTACATTACAGTATATTGTTACAATTATGATGTTATTGTTCATCCCCTACTGCACCTAATTCATAAATTAAACTGTATCATACGTATATGTGTATAGGAAAAACCAGAATTTGGTACCGTCAGTGGTTTCAGGCATCCACTGAGGTCTTAGAATGTATCCTTCCCACCACAGATGGGAGGGGCTACTGTACCTTTATTTCTGACTTCCTACAGGACATGTCCCCTGGGCTGACCCCAAGCAAGACTTACGAAAATCAATTCTATATTCCCCAGCAACCCTAGGAATGCAAGCAAAAGACACTTTAACTCTTTCCTTGTGAAATCTGTCAACAAGTCCTTTTGAATTCTCCCATTTCAATATTGCCTGATTCTTTTTTCATCTCTACAAGCAGTATCTTGTTTCACGGCCCCGTCATCTTTTGCCTAGACTATTACAATAGCCTTCTAACTGGGTTCTTTATTTAAAATTACCCACACAACTACCCGGGTCGTATTACCTTTTTAGATTACCACATTACTTTCTTCTGTTTAAAATCTATTAACTACTTACCTTTTAGACCAGGTTATCACTGACTAGTTGGCAGTTTACTACATTCAGTATTAACATAGTTCCGTTCCATTTGAAATTGTTTTCAGAGAACTCCCCTGGTATCACAAGCTTAGTAGCAAACTGATTTTATGAAATTAGCCTACAGTAGACTAACTAGATTGACTCAATGACAAAAATAGATAAATAAATCCCACAAACAGAATGTGATGAAGACACTTCCATTTTACTCAGGGTTTTTTGTTTTTTTTTTTAACAGGATGTAGAAATACTGTCTAGAAATGCATAAACTATTAGGGTTTGAACACATGGCATTTATCACCTAATAACTTAGGCTACAAGAAAATTAAAGCTTAGAAACATGATTTTGTTTACATTACATTTGCTGCTATAATACTTAGCTACAGATATTAACACTATCATTACGTGCAAAGGCTTCCAATGTGTAACTAACTATAATCATTTTACTGTATGACTTAATTATTAAGATGTATAGTAAGTTTGTATGTGTGTGTTCTTAATTTCAAGGAGTTTTAAAGTATATTAACTTTTTTTAAAAACAGGCTCCACATCCAGCATGGGGCCCCACGCAGGGCTTGAACTCAACTCTGAGAGATCAAGACCTGAGCTGAAATCAAGAGTTGGATGCTTAACCCACTGAGCTACCCAGGTGCCCCTAAAGTACATTAATTTTAAAATGCTTGCTGGAGGGGCACCTGGGTGCCTCAGTCATTAAGTGTCTGCCCAGGGTCCTGGGATCGAGCCTTGCATTGGGCTCCCTGCTTGGCGGGAAGCCTGCTTCTCCCTCTCCCTCTCCTACTCCCCCTGCTTGTGTTCCTTCTCTCGCTGTGTCTCTGTCAAATACATAAAATCTTAAAAATAAAATCAAATGCTTGCTGGAGTAAGTGAAAAACAGAAAATAAGACCATATCTATGCTATAACTACCAGTTTATGGATACAAGAAAGGAACAAATGGCAAGATTTATTCCCAATTTTTATTTATATTTTTACACTCGAGCCAGAAATACCTGTAAAACTCCTTGAAATAAAAATAAACTCAAAAGTACCATTTAAATTCACCTGCCCTTACAGCTCACTACCTTACTTCATAACTAGTATAATCTTTATGTATAGAAGCATGCCATTCTAAACTGTAATTCCCAGGAATGACTTGAATCAAATGCCTATTTACCAACTTCCATTTATTTAGAAAATTCTGAACTTAATAATCTCTTAAAGGGCTTGTATCAGACTTTTGTTGGCACTATATAAACTGAGTAAGCTTACTATCTTTCATCAAATTAAGTTTTACCCCTACACTGACCTTTAAAAAAGAAAAATTCTTGTAGGATTTTCCTATTAGTCCCTGAAGTGTCAAATGCCAACAACTAATGACATCATGGCAGAATCATCAACAAAATTAACTAGTTAGTGATGTCACAATGAACACTTTTGGATTGCTCTTTAAGACTAGGTAATGTAAACAATTCTAGTAACTTCATCTAAACATGCTTTTTCTATTTGCTGTTAGAAGACTTTCTAAACAAATCTGAAGTAGTAATGGTTATCATATAAAGTTAAAATAGCTTAAAAAGAACCTTAGTATATTCAATGTTGATTTACGCACGGAGTTTGTCAACATTTTTTTGGTAAAGACTCTAAGATGTTACTGATTACCACCAATTACAATTTATCAGGATAAAGAAAATAATTTGTTTCCCCTTCAAAGGTGGACATTGAAACATAATCAAATTTAGAAGGAAGGGATTTCGGAAGGAGGCAGAATAATTCTTAGGATAGGGTAGGTAGTATTCTGGAACATTTTTTGTTGTCACACACCTCTGAAAAGAAGTGTATCCATTCTTGAGTGCTTACTATGTGGGAGTCACAGGGGATACAGGAGGCAACAAAAAGGTCCCCAATCTCACAGGGTTTTACTTTAGCAGTATAAAAGCTTTGACTCCTTTAAAGGTTCACTAAAACCTGGGGTACAAGGACTGGTTTTAAAAGCCTAAGAAAACACAGGATAGGGAGAGAATCTAGAATAGATTTTCTCCCATCCCCACTGGAAATTTAATTATATGATGAAAGCCAACAAAAAGACCAAATTTATCTTAAAGTAAATGTTCCAGTGAACTACTACTAGTATTCTTTATGAAAATGCTATCAGTCTTTGAAGACTGATCCTCTTGTATTTAAAAGACACACACTGTTTTAATAGTTGTATGTGTGTTTGGGATCAGATGAGCATCACCTATGTGATAGATACCTTAAATAATACATTTTCTACCTTAAAGTGAAAATGCTGTGCTGTGTACAGCAGGGACAACTACCTGACTGGGAATACCAAGAAATTAAAGGTAGAGAGGAAGGCCAAATGTATTAGAGAAATTAAGAGTTTAAGGCTGGATATATGAATTAGCCTGTCACTTCCTAAGGATACATTTTTTAAAAAACAAAACTGTTTTAGAATAATTTACATTTCATGGATACATTTAAAATAGTATAAATGAACAAAGAAACTAGTTCCAAGCTCTGCTTGATTACTTCAACACTCAATACATGCAATTTATCAATCCTAGAAAGCAAATCCCAGATTTAAGTCAAATTCGCACAGTAAATAAAAATAAAACCTGCTTACATTTGGTCCTTCATGTTAATAGCTTCCTACTTCATATAGTCCTATCAAGTAGTATTTGTGATGAATATCTGAGATTAGTGATTTCTGGGTCCCCCAAATTTGTTTATGTGGAGAGGGGGGCTTACTTTAAATGGACTATATATAGCTGAGTTCCAACTGGGCTTCTCAGTTTTCTCTAGCATTAAAAAAAAAAAAAAAGAGCTTTAGTGCTTTTGAACACTTCAAACTTCTTGCCTGCCAGGAAAACCATGGTAGTTAAAACTGCTTGATGCTTGTGTTAATAAAAGCCTAAAGAGAGTAAAGGAAGAGTTTGAAAAGCATTTCAACACTACAATGAACTAAAAAAGAAAAAAAATCCTTTAGCAGGTTTCCCCAACATTTTTTTTTTTTTTTTAAGATTTTATTTATTTGACAGAGAGAGACACAGCGAGAGAGGGAACACAAGCAGGGGGAGTGGGAGAGGGAGAAGCAGGCTTCCCGCTGAGCAGGGAGCCTGATGCGGGGCTTGATCCCAGAACTCTGGGATCATGACCTGAGCCGAAGGCAGACGCTTACACGACTGAGCCACCCAGGCGCCCCAGGTTTCCCCAACATTTTGAAGTTAACCAGTCACCTCAAAGTGTTAGAATAAAATCAAAAGTACCAATGTTTAATGTTATAGCATAAAGACAACATGACATCAAGTTTTACATAACAATTTCACATATTTCCATGACACACCAAAGGAGACAAGATTTAAAAAGCTCATTTCAATAGCTGTTATTACTGTTCCTTAAGACAAAATTCAACTTACTACACATTTAGAAAATAGAATGGTAACTTTTGGATCTAAGTTTTTCTCTAGACATAATGGTTATTCCTGACTGATTCTACATGCAATTCTAAGGTTAAAATATTAGCTACTTTAAACTGGGGTAAATTCAATGTTCCTTTCTGATTCAACATTTCAAGTTACCTATTACTTACTACCTGGCTCTTTTTTTCTTGTGAAGAGTAATTTGGAGTTGCAGTGTTAAAAACTGCCCAAATGGGGCGCCTGGGTGGCTCAGTCGTTAAGCGTCTGCCTTCAGCTCAGGTCATGATCCTGGGGTCCTGGGATCGAGCCCCGCATCGGGCTCCCTGCTTGGCAGGAAGCCTGCTTCTCCCTCTCCCACTCCCCCTGCTTGTGTTCCCTCTCTCGCTGTGTCTCTCTCTGTCAAATAAATAAAATCTTTAAAAAAAAAAAAAAAAACTGCTCAGAATTCGTTTTAAAGATAATCTTCAAGAAAAACAAAGACCACCACCACCAAGTTCCAAAGTACACCGCCACATAGCCTAAAAACTTGCCTTTCATTAGTTAGCCCCATACATCTCTCACAGGCAAGCGTACCTTCTCATTTGCCAAGCAGGTTCAATTACTGTATTATATTATACCGTCTGTTACTATCTACTACATAGATCAAAGTCAATTCTTTCATAAAGGTATCTTAGTTTGAGGTTGGCTGTTCAATTTATAATAAAATCCAGTGGGTACCGTTTAGCAAAGTATTTCTTACCTGCAATCTGCTCTTCAGTCAGTTGGTCAGCCTATAAAGAGATCACAGAGATAGGTAAGTGACTTCAGAGTATGTAGATCAGCAGTTAAGTTAAAGAACCAAGTTTAAAAACTTTCAGGGTTCACCTTGTACCATAAACTACATTTAGTATAACACTCCTTAGTATGAGCAACATAGATAGAAAATGAATACGTTTTAAGGTAGAAAATGCATATTAAGTAGATAGATTTATCTTCAAAACTAAGCAGTCTTGACCAAGATTAATACCTAAACCCCAAGTATTATTTCAGAATACATATGAAAGTCTCAATTTCACACAAATTGAAAAAAAAGCAATTTGGCATACTAAAAAATTTAAAGGAAGTTGTTATTCTTCTAAAGCAAAGAGAGAATCCAACAAAAACACTGTTAACTTTCTCAAAGTTAAGATACCTAAACTTAAGCTCACCTCTTCTGATAAATAAAAATGTCCAAGGACTACATTCAAAATTACCTCTATAAATGGTTAAACACATCATTTGGACATGAAAATTATTTTCCAAACCTAAAACAAACAAAAAACCTCAAAACACTAAGCAAAAATCCCATCTATTATAAAGATAAAAATCCAAGCTGTCCCGGTTGGGGCAACATGAAAGCTACCAGTTTTTACTACTTCTCCTCACCTGCCAGGCAAATGCAAAGAATCCAGGATTCTCAACATTTGAACTACATTATTTACTAAATGTTAAGTCAAGCCATTCATTTTCTCTTCACTTTTGAAATCCCAATGTGAGCCTAAGGTTTTTGATGTTTTTAGCATACAAAGAGTCACTATTTTTGCTTTAAAAAAAAAAAAAAAAAGGCCAGGCATTTGCTAAAGGCCTTTATAGATACTGTTTTTATTCAATCTTCACACTAACCTTCCCTATCTTACACATAGGGAAAGAGGTTCAGGTTAAATTTCAGGGAGGAGTACAAAATTAGTAACTAGTGAAGTCAGAATTAAACACAAAGGTGTTAGATGTATTCATTGCCTGTAAGTTTTAAATGCAGAGTACCATAATATACAATAAACATATCTGCAAAATACCAAGGCTCCTTTTTCTTTATGTGGCCTTCATCTTTGGACATTTCACCATTTACCAGTACATAAACCCATGAAGCAACTGCTTATGTGGTACTACCACTAATCAGTCCCAACCTTCTAATATTCCTACCTATATGGAATCAAGCATTCTGTGATTAATCCATTTATCAGTATGAAAGAATAAACACTGCCTGGTTTCATTCTTTTTAAAGAACACCTTAATGAAAAATAATAGCATAATACTTCTCTAGGGGACAGCATGAGAAAATTTGGGGAGGAACCCAGAAAGCGTAAGTTTCTCTCCCTGCTCAACAATTTTGATTTGACCTCGATGCAAACTCAACTTGTTTCTATTTTAGAAAAGAAAAAAAGCAAAAAGCCTGGTAACTTAAAATTGAAGAGGCAATAATTAAGTTCAAATGCAGGAGTTAAAAAAAAAAAAAAAAAAAAAAGGATCGACTTTTATCCTTCCAAATCCCAATCCTCCATCTGATATAAAATCAGTCATCCTCTGTTTTCCCTAAGGAGTAAGATTCAAAACCCAGTAAATCCACTGACTCCATATTACTTTGTTAGAGGCTATAAAGGATTTACTTCTACTCTGATTCCATTTTGAAGGACTTCTATCATTTCTGAAAAAAGGGCAACATGGCAGAGTGGGGAAAAAAAGCATAGTGTTTTGAATCAATGCTGGACATACTAGTATCCTAGCTCTGCCACTTAAAGAGCCATGTGACCTTGGACAGGTTACTCAACCGCTCATAGTCAATTTCAGTCGTACAATATTAATACCTACCTTACAAGGTTATTGCATAGAGTGAGAAGCTATGTAAAGGGCCAACCCAAAGAGTTCAGTGATAATTATTTTATATATATTAACTAATCAAAGAATCTGTAATGTTAAATATGAACCTGACTAGTTCAACTTCCACACAGCAAACATGCATGGCATCATCACCTCTTGCTTCAGAGACTAGCAGGGCCCACATTAAAGCCCTCATAGAGACTGTTATTATATGCAGGCATTTTGAAGTTTATTTTCTTCCTGGTATACTGTCTTTTATCCTAGTCATCTGTATACCAGATCAATTCTTAAGAAATACTTATGGGGACCAAAATATACATATGCACATGTGTGCTTTTCTTGTCATATAATATGGAGATGCCTATTTTAAACTTACCCTTTCTAGGAAGTTATTAAGTTTAAAATGTATTACTGCTACATGGAAATTAATTTACCCTTCCCATTCATTTACAACTAAGCGTTGCATAACACTGTCTAGTGTCTTTCCTAGATATCAGAATATAAAATTAAACATCATGAATATTAGCCATCTTAAAAAAAAAAAAACAGCAAACCTACCATTGTTCATGTCATCTTTGATTTAAGCTGAGAAAATACATTTCCATAAACTGCAAGCACGAGGTGCAGCCCAGGGACAGATGTGGCAGGTGAAAATCAGTTTAGGACTAAAGACTTAGTTAAGCTGAATGTATGGAAGGCACAGTATTGTGAAAGCTGAAGGGATGATTGCTATGCCCAGGAAAGGAAACAGTGTTGTTCTCTCAACAGGGAGGTAGGGGTGGATTTTGGGAAAGCGCATTTATATTAAAGCTAAGAAGGAAGGAAGGAAGAAAAGGATGCTAGCTATAAAACAAAACTTTAAAATTATCCAATTTTGCTTGGAAAGTCCAAATGTAATGGCCCCACACCATCTCGTCCAGCTCTCCAACTCTAGGCAGACACAGTCTTAGAAAAATTCACAAAGGAGGGGTGCCTGGGTAGCCCAGTCAGTTAAGCGATGACTCTTGATTTCAGCTCAGGTCACGATCTCAGGGTTGTGATCAAGCCCCGCCTCCCCACTGGGCATGGAGACTGCTTAAGATTCTTTCTCCCTTTGCCCCTCCCCCACCTCCCCCAAAATAAAAAAATTCACAAAAGAACTTCAAGGAATGAACTATCAAACAGAATGCTAAATTACTCACACAGCCTTATAATTGCTCCTAGATTTTGTTGCAATGTTTCAAGAAACCTGAAGTTTTTCTATTTACTACTAATCCAGAGTTCAGGGTTTTAAAATAAACTTTACCAGCAACATTCAGATTAAGGCCTACTAAAAACAAAAACACACCATTCCCTAGCACTCTAATTTGTAAGCCTTTTCCAACTACATGCAAATAAATTTGGTTCTTATTTCTGTCTATGGAGAGTGCCATTTTTTTAGAACTAGAAGAATTATCCTTTTGGGAAAACTCAAGCTCATTTACATGTGTGTTTATCTCAGTAAAGAATAATCCACTAGAGAGATGACTGTTCTTACTCCTTTATTTCTACAACAATTGATAGAATTCCTCCTCCTGTTCATCACTCCAGAGAAAGCTTCCAGGCATTAGTATACTCCCAGATTCCACACCAGACCTACTGAACTAGAATCTGCATTTTGAAGATTTGTAAACACTGAGAAACATTAATCTAGACTAATGTGTGACCTGAAAAGTGAATGCATTATGTACCTATCAAACATTTCCTAAACGGCATTCAAAGTATATATAGATACTCCTATCTAGTGAATGGCAGTTTAAAAATAATCCAAAATTCTTATCTGAATAAATGTATGAATCCACAGGTTTAAAATGGAACACAAACTTCTAGCTTTCAATCATTCGTCTTTATTCCAAGTTCTATTTAGATACTACAAAGCATTAAGTAAAATTTTTTTCACAATTTCAGAAGTCAGGATATTTGTTTTACCTATATTAAAAGCAGTCTTTAAGTTATTTCAGAATTAACAGTTACCTTAATTCTACAGAACAGCACTTACTATATAGCATCTTAGACCAAAAGAGAAACCATTATAATGGACAAATTATTTCATAGAAATAAGGACTTTCACTAAAGGCCTACTTTGATCATTGTACCTAAATCTAGAACTTTCTATATATTTTTAATAGGGCCATAGCGAAGTTCCTCAGTGTAACACACACTGATCTACTTGCAATTTGATACAATAATGATTATTCAGACAAGCACAAAACTTCCTACCTCTTCATATCTCTTATCACCTGGGCCCCAAGTCTTCTTAAAGCAATCCCTGGCTCTTTCAATGCACGCATAAACACTACATGTAAACCCAAGAGCTATGTGAGCAATCTTATTCCCCTTCCACACAAACTCTTATTCTTTAAACCTGACAGGGTCCTAATTTTAAATCTCCAGGTCTTATAATTATGAAGTTACCTTAGGACAACTTCCATGTTAATTTTACGTAACAATGACTGTCAAATTGAACAAACTAACTGAAAACCCCCAAAGCAACAATGATGTAAACAGTAACTACAAAAGCTTATCATCACTGGCACAGGACCATGTAAGTGTAAATACAAACTGTATGCATCACTAAGAAAATCTATCCAAGTTCCTGACTCAAGTATCAGACTGATTAGGTAAAAATTTTACCATTCATTTAAATTTTTAAAAATTTACTGCGCAATTCAGAACCTTGATTACATGCATATAATGTACACCTTGTTTCATCTAAAAGTAAAAAATTCAACTAGTATGTGCAAATTCAGAATAAAATAATTTAAAATATCAAAATAGAACGAGTGCATCAAACTTAAATGAACACTAGTTTTATCCACGGTGAATTCCTCTCCCCACACCCATACAGGCTGGAGGTTTCAGTTGGCAAGGATTCCCAACTCCTGTTTAAGATGTCACCTTGCCTTCTGGACACACCCATCGCTGTAACCACTTGGCAGACGAAAACACAAAGTAGGTATTGCAAATTACCGCCCTCATTAGATTTTTTTTTTTTTTAAACAGGAAAAAAACAGGGGTTCCGGTCTCAAGTGACAGGAAAATGCTTTTTAGAATTCCCTGCTCCCTCTGTCCCCGGTATACTTTTCTATCACTACAGTACTTGACAGCCATTACTATATAAAAGAATTGAACTGCACGTTACCATGGTCTGGCATTTTCTGTACGGAAATACGACTCATTTTCAAGGGAGTTGGAGCAGGGGCAATGCTGTGATGATGGTTCTTTAACATTAGGAGTGCACGTGAGTACTTAAGAATAGGATATAGACACTGGCCCTTTTCAAATGTTACGGCAGGATAAAAGCGACTTTCACAACAGAACGTCAGTCACCCCAAAGCTTGCTTTCGGTAGGTGACTAGAAAAAGCCTTTCAGACCCAAGCTGGAGCTGACGACTTTCTCAAACAAGATGCGCACTCTGAGGGTGCGCCAAACTTCCAACCACAAAGCCACTTAATTTTTTTTTTTTAATGTCCAGCCTGGGTGGTGGAAGAAGACCCCAGGACCCCAAATCGAGTGGAAAGATCAGGATCCACCGAGCTTCCTTCGCGCCACCGGAGGGGGATGGGAAACTACCGAAGTCGTCCTCCCCCACCCATTCCCAACCAGCCAGCCCCGCAGCTTCGCGGGCCGCCGAGACCTCCGCAGCCCTGCAGGTGCCAGCGCAGCAGCTGGAGCGCGAGCCCAGCCGAGCGGGCGGCGGCCCTGGCCCCGCCGCCCCGCCCCCCCCGGCTGCTCCCCGCCCCGCGCGGGCTCAGCCCACACAGCGCGCCGCGCCTGCTCGCGCGCCCCCCGCGTCCCCCCCCCAGCCGGCACGCGGGGGATGCGGGCTAACGGCGGCGCTGGCGCTCGCCCCGGGCCTCGCGCTCCCTCCCGCCCCCTCGGCGCATGGCGGCCGCAAGCGGACAAAGGCGCTTCCTGGCGCCAGCACTAACCGTCCGTTGGGCTTTTGAATCCGGCCCCGGGACTGACCTTTCGAGATGCCCGACCCGAGGCTTTTGCCCTCCCGCTCTCCCCCGCCCTTCCACTCTCTCGTCTCCACGAGACGTGTGCTGGGCTGCCCCCCACCCCGGATCCATCAACCTCACCCAGCCAAACCCCTGAGGAGCTTCAGCGCCTCACAGGCAATGCTCCCGGCCCCCGAAACACTGGGGGACTCCTCCCTGAGGAGAATGACGATGGGGGAGCACCTGCGACGCAACTGCCCCGGTGCCCCCAGTCTCTTTCGCACCATCCCTCTGGCGAAGACCACTCCTAAAGGATGTGGGGGAGCAGCGTTCCCTTTAACAAATTTGCTTCAGCCTCGTCCCCCCTCAGGCCAAGCGCCGGCAGCTTAGCGACGCACTCACCATGCTGCAGGCGCTACCGGTCTCCAAGAAGCGACCACACAACCACTCAGCTCGCTCGCCCCACTCGGACTAATTCTCCCCCTCCGCCCCCAGCGCCTCATAAACACCTCCCTCCGCCAGATCCCTCCGCCGCATGCCAGATAACGGAACATCGCAAACGAGTCCCGGCTAACCCCCTCCTCTCTAACTCTTCTCGGGACTCCTTTATCCACTGTTATTTAGCCGACGGGGCAAGAGATAAAGGAAAGTAGGCGAACGAATGACGTAAGTGGGTTTCACTCCCCAGCGAGCCCGTTTAAAGGCCAGGGGAGTCGCGCCTGAGGGGCGCTACTTTGCGGCGCGGAGGAGAATCACTGTGGCAACTCGTGCCCGATGATCGTTGAACCGGCCTCTGATTGGCTGGTTCGTACCTGCAATGCGTCACTTGGGATCGCAGCCGCCGCCGGGACGCGGTGCGGCTTCTGCCGTTGGTGCTCTGGCCGCGCTGTCCTGGCAACTGCGCCGGGCGGCAGAGTCTCTTCTCTTGCGCTTGGCTGGAGAATCTGCCTCCTCCACCCATCCTTCCCTCCCACACTCATACACTTTCCCGCCCCTTGTGCGAGGGTAGGCGAAAACACCTTAGGCAGATAAAGATTGACGCCGAAAGACCCCGCGCTCAGCCTCTCGGCCTTGCGGAGGCCACACATTTTCCATTTTACTCCCTCACAAAACCAATAAAAATCTAGGTAAGGATAAATGCAGTTGCTTAGCTGAGAGACGAATCCGAAAGGGCCTTCCGTTTATACTTGCCATTCTCGTTTCTTACCAGGGGTACTTTCCCAGAAAAGTCACTCAGAAACCACGGTATCCGAAATTCAGTGGGGTTAGTCACTGGTTTGGAGTCAGACCTGGGTTGGTTGGTGCACTTTCTTAAGATGTGTGACCTTGGATGAGTCATTTCATCTTTAGCCTCATTTATAAAATGGAATAATAATACTTCTCTGAAAAAGTTATTGTAAGGATTAGGATAATATAAAGATTAGAGTTAATGTAAAATGTTAAAGTATCTGGCACAAGGTAAGCACCCAACAAGTGGTCGCTGTAATATACCTTCCCCTCAGGACAAATTTGCCCTTTTGGATCTCTAACCTCTCAGATTTAAGTGGACATTTTAAAAAATATGTTTAAGAGTTGGCTCCTTGGAACTGGAACCCTTGTGCACTGTTGGCGGGAATGTAAGATGGTACAGCCACTGTGGAAAACAGTATAGCAGTTCCTTTAAAAATTAAAAGAGAATTACCATATGATCCAATAATTTCACTTCTAGGTATGTACCCAGAAGAACTGAAAGCAGGATCTTGATAATGGTATGCCCATATTCAAGGCAGCATTATTCGCTGTAGCTAAAACTTGGAAGCAACCCAAATGTCCATCAGTAAATAAATGGATGAGCAAAATGTGGCATATAAGTACGTTGGAATATTATTCAGCCTCAAAAAGGAAATACTACAACATGCTGCAACATGGATGAACCTTGAGGACATCATGTGGTAAGTGAAATAAGCTAGTCAGAAAAAGATACTGTATGATTCCATTTATATGAGGTACTTAGAGTAGTCAAAATCAGAGACCGATAGTAGTTTACTACAGGGGCTTACCAGTAAGTTGTTAGATAGTGGTTACCAGGGCCTGGGACAGGGGGAATGGGGAGTTACTGTTTAGTGGGTATGGAGTTTCAGAGCTACACATGGAAAGAGTTATGAGATGATGATGTTTGCACAACATTATGAATGTATTTAATACCACTGAACTGTACACTTAAAAATGATTAAGATGGTCAATTTTATGTGTATTTTATCACACACACACACATTTTAACTAGCTCATCGGTCCCACCCCAGAAAAGCAAGGGTAGGCATATTTAATAAGCAGATTGTGAACACCTGTGTGAATTTGATTTGACTACAATGTAATTGTTACCCATAGAGGGGGTTTACAAGGCACGGAGGTTCCCAAAAGGATTTCTAAAGAAGATAACTCCTAAACTGAGTCTGATATGATAAATGGCCTAGGCAACAAGCAACAGGCAAAGAGGAAGACAGAAGCAAGTTCTAGATGAAAGAAAGAACAGAGCAGAGGCCCAGAGACATGCGATTGCATGTCATGACGGAGGAGCTGCCAGCAATTAGGCATTACTGGACCCAGCCAAACACAGGAGAGAGTTGCTGGGAAGTTAGAAAGGAACTAGGGTTATATGCTCAAACTGCAGATCCTCAAGAAGGTTGTTGGTAGAGCTGTTGTCCAGAAAGAATCATCTTAGGCCACAATAAGCCTAAATTTCCCAGTAAAAAGCATAGGCGTGTGGACCCTTGAAACCTAAGTGAGCAGCATTTTTAGCAGGCCAAGGTGAAATCTTGCCTACTGAGAAGGTTGCCCAGCAAGACCAAGATGTTCTGTAACTGCTATCTGCACATACTTGGAAAGCTCCCGTGGAATTTAACCTCTTTTAGCCTATTTAGACATTTCTTCATACCATCGAGAGTATTTCCTAGGCCAGGGATGGATCCTCTTTCTTTCAATCATGCAAATCAGACATATAGTAAGTGCTCTTTCAATTAGTGTTGGCAGCACTGTGACCTTCCTTTCAAGTGAATGACTCTTTAATGAAAACTCAGGACCCCTGTGCTTCTATTGTCCTTGCTAATGTAGTGATGTAATGAGGTGGGATCGGAGGAGGTAATTAGCTTTATCCCACAAATAAAATACCATAGACAATGTTACTTAAAAGTGGGTACCTCTGCTTCAGAATCTGAGCTGGAGACAAGAGCCCTAAGGCCACAGTTCCACTGGTTTGTGTTCTGGTAGCTTCCAACTCTTTCCAGGGTATTCCTCAGAAATTTGTCTCTGACTCCTCCTCAGATGGAAGAGCCATCAACAATTTTTTCTCTCAGTCACTAAAAATATTCTCTCTTCACACAGTACCCCATAAGTATGCATGATTTTACATATGAAATTTTACATAGGAAATTGAATGACAAAATGAATGATCACCTCTTCTAGAAAATGAATTTTTAAGAGGATTGATGTGTAATGTATAACAAGCACAAGCTTAAGTCTAACATACAGGTGCATGCTTAGCATTGTATGTATTGAATTAATAAGCTTTTAAAGAAATACTTGATAATGAAGTATACCTGTTATAGAGACTACAGTAAAGTTCTTGGTTTCTTAGGCTCAATTTCAGTAAGGCCTCTCTTGTAGAAACTTCCTTGCTGACCTCTCCAAGAATGAAAATGAGAAAAAAGTCAAGACTTACATTTAAAGCCATTGTGGTTTATGTGTATTTGAGACTGTTCCAAGTCAATTTATTTATAGAGCATTTGTCTTCCACGAGATGACATACAGTGCAGCCTGACTTTGGCAATTGCCAACTGAGAAGCAATGTTGATGACAGCCACCACACCTCGGCCTAGGAGGTGGTTGGTTGTCTTTCTGTGCCCCCCTCCTGACTGGTGAGACCTCACAGCTTTCTACCTTTGTCCATCTTGGGAAAATGAGAATGCACTTCCTCTCCAGGCCCCAGTTCCTCAATTTGCAGAACACAGATAACACAAGCCCTATCCTTTGATACTTCCTTCTATAGCTTCTCTCCTCCAGCCACCTGTGCTAACCAACAAGGGCAGAGGATGATCAGACCAGCATTCTTGATTGTAGGGCCTGTGTGATTCTTGACAGGTGAAAGAATTAAGCCCTAAATGCCTTAAGGCATCAATAGTATTCATCACCTTCTCTCCTTTGCATCTAGAATGGCACTTGTTGTGTGTCAATTTTGAGAGAATTGAGAAAATAGTACTCAAATCATTTTCTTGTTCTGTGGATCGGATAAGGAGCCCTGGTTGAGAAAGTGAAGCTATCCTTTTCCAGGATTATGGGGCAAAACAGAGCTGGGACAGGAATCCAACCACGTCATGAGAATGTCTTGCCCATAGCATTCTCAGTTCAATAAGGGATAAAGAGTATGGAAAGAACATCTGTCATGGGCTTATGCTCATATACACACAGGAAAAATTGAGGGTTATTAGCTTTGATATTGA
Organism: Neomonachus schauinslandi; assembly: GCF_002201575.2. Taxonomy (NCBI): domain Eukaryota; kingdom Metazoa; phylum Chordata; class Mammalia; order Carnivora; family Phocidae; genus Neomonachus; species Neomonachus schauinslandi. The sequence goes on along the minus strand of NC_058412.1, from coordinate 72,007,536 downwards.
CACTCTGCTTTTTATCCATTTACTCATTCAAAAATTTGAGATGTCATTTTAGGATGACCATCCAGGTTTGCCTAAAACTGAAGGGTTTGCTGGGACCCAGGACTTTCAGTGCTAAAAACAGACAGTCCCAGGCAAACCAGGATGATTGGGGACCCGAGAAACTGTGACCGCTCAATCAATAAATACCAGTAGCCTATTATTTGCTGAATGTGCAATGATAAGAATGAGCACAGGAGACCATGGAAACATGTAGGAGGACAACCTAATGGGCAAAGGGAGGACTTCCTAGAGAATGTGATCCATAGAAATTTGAGTAGAAATGGAGAAAAAGGAAAAGATGTTTGAGGCAGAGAGAAGAAGCACAGAGGAATGGAGACATCATCATTGCCACCTCCATCATTGACATCATTATTAGCACATTCACAGTGACTGGTGACTGGGTGCTCATGGTGGACCAGGCACTGTGCTGATCACTTTACATGCATTGTCCATTTGTTGACCATTCCATTCCTCTTGAAACACTCTTCTCGCTTGGCTTTGGGAACAACCCCTTGCTAGTACTTCTCCTACCACTCTGGCAGTTTCTTTCAAGCTCCTTGACTCCTTCACCTGTTGCTTAAAAGATGGTGTTCCTCCAGGTTTAAGCCATGGCTCTCTTCCTTGTGACTTTTGACATCTGCCCTGGGCAAACTCTCCACTCCCATAGCATTGACTCTGTGCCAATGACCTCTAAATATGGATGGCCAGAGTCTTTCCTAAACTCCTGATCAGTATTTCCAATCACTCAGGCCAGCCCTTACATGACATGGGTTCAGTCAAGGGTACAAACTGAGGCTTATATAGCCTATGTTATAAATGTTAAAGTTGTGCATCAAGCTAACAAACAGATATGTTCTATTCTCCTACCTTGACAGGTAAACTTTGATAACAACCTGGATGGCCATGGCCAATTTTAGTACCTTGGATTTATATACCAAACTGTGGAAGTATAAGGAAGCCATCCTTTAACCCACAGCCCACCATTTCTCTTCTCATCCCCAGCTCCATCCACACTGTGAGAGGTCTTGCATTCACTTGTATGGACACTCTAGTCCTGAGCAGGCTCCCATCAATAGCCCCACAAATGGCTGCTTCTTATCCATCCCTCAGGGCCTAGAGACATGCACCCTAGAGACACAGTGTGCTCTCTGGAAACACAGTTGCTCTCTGGACCTGAGGAAAAAGCCTACACAGGCCCCGGAAGCAGCCCCAGTGCTATCTGACCGAGGAATCCTGTGATCCTAGGGACAAAGAGTAGTCTTAAGGGGTGGGGGAATGTAGGCTCTAGGTAGGTTGTCCCCTTGGCCCTTTGTGTAGAGGTGCATCTGAAGGAGGGTCATAACCAGGCTCTCTAAAGTAAGGCTAAGCCAGGGCCCTCTCTTGCAGTCCTGAAAATGCCTACTGCCAACTCCTTGTGGAGGTCCTCAGGCCTTAAAACCACATCCAAACTGAACCTATCATATTTTCACCCTAACCTGCTCTCCTCTATTCTGGCTTCATCGAAAAGCACCTCCCTCTACCCTATCACCTAAGCCACGCTGAACAACTTGCTGATATCTGCATGCACTATGCCGTTTTCCCAGTCCTCATCTTTCCTCATGTTGCTCCCTCTGCCTAGAACCTTCTTTCTCCCTTTCCCACTGCCTCCTGCACATCCCCTCATCCTTGGCCCAAGTATCATATCCCCTGTGATGTCTTCCTAATCCACTAGCCCTCTCCCCTTGACTCATAGAGAAATAATCACTCTCTCTCAAAATAACCTTATAACACCTTATGGTACTATGTCCTTAGAGGTTGGTGGTGCCAACTAGACTAGTCCTGTGAGGGACTATAATTATATTTGCACCCTCACCACCTTGCTTGGTGCTGGGACACAGTTGATGCCCAGTAAATTATTTTTTTCATTTTGTCAAATGAATAGATAGATGAATGGACAAAGATACTCTCATTTTGCATATGCCCTCTTCACATGGCTTTTAAAAAACAGATTATTACAAAGTGTAAGTTGTCTTATAAATAATAAAAACAGAGAAAGTAGCCAGCAGGACAATTCTCAACTTCTAATGTAAATTACTATTTAAAGTCAATTTGAAAATACTAAATATATATTAAATCAAATGTAATTTTCATCTTACTTGGAATTTTTATGTCATTGTATAATAATAGTTTATGCAATTTTTAAATTATATTTTTTTTCTCATCTTATTTAGAGAATTTATGGTTCAGACTGCATTAGCTTAATGAAATAAGAATTAAAGCAATTAACCACCACATAATTAAGTTTTAAAAATTGTGCTTTCAACTGTGAATGGTTTCACAGAAAAGAGGTGATTTATGTCATGGTTGGTATTGTACTGACAGCATGGGGGGCCTACATGGAGGTGTGAATTCTCTGCGACCTCAAATTTTAACCTCAAATCTGTACCTCAAACTTTAATATCATTTTTCTCATACTAGCTTGGTTTGTGGTTATCCTTTGGTTTAAAAAATCAGGATTCCCATTCTCAAGACTCTAAATTTGGCACTATTGGGGTCCTCTCTTCCGATTCCCCATCTAACCATCTAGCCAGTATTTCTAGGTTCTGCTCATGGACCTTGTAGTAGTAAATCATTGTCTGCTTTGAAAAAAGATTTCAAAATGTTCTAAACTTAACTACCTACTTGCCTTTTTTCTTCCCTTCATTTTCATATTTCAATTTTCTTTATAGTATGCTCTGAATCATACTATCTACTATATCTTCCATGAAACTCTTGATAATAATTTCATTTTGGAGGCCCATCCACCACTTTGCTCTCTGTGTGAGATTCACCAACCTCTCTTCTGTAGAGAAACCAAGAACCAGGGGCCAGTCTGTAAAGAAGGTATACAGCTTGATGTGGCTATGGAATCAGATGCTCCCTACTAGAACTTGATTAGAAAGCTATGAATCCAGTATCTGGATTTGCTAAATTCCTCATGTTATTTGTTTTATTTTTGATGCCCTGAAATCATATTAATAAAAGAAAGTATACTTGCTGGGGAATTATCACCCCTGTGACTTTCCAGGGTCTTTCCTGGAAGGAGGGAGGTCAGTTTCCCCTCTGCATGAGAAAACGGGAGTTGCATTAGGGAAAACATATTGTTTATTTTACTGCCACATTATCACTTTCGTTGGTTCCAAAGTGTAAAGAGTCACAGCCCCTGCCACTCATGGAGGGGGGCGGGTAGGGTGGCAGAGACATAGATGTGCTGCTATTACAATAACAGGATTGATTAGGAATGAAAGAGCTGCTTTTTTCCTGGATGTAAGCTTTTTTTTAAACTGCCAAATATTTCCTAAGAAATTTAGTTCTCAATTTATTTTGAAAAATTTCAAAAGTACAGAAAAGTTGAAAGAATGGTACAATAAACCATTCATATGCTATCCACTTCAATTAACTACCACAATGGCTAGCATTTGCCACATTTGCTTTCTCTTTCTCTGTCTCTCTCTCTCTCTACACACACACACACACACACACACACACCAATCTACAAATTATTTTTGGATGAAACATTTGAAAGAAAGTTGCTGGCATCGTACTTCAGCCCTGAATTTCAGCATATTTCTCCTACAAATAAGGATATTCTCCAACAAAACCACAACACTGGTACCACACTTTTTAAAAATTCTATAAATATTATCTTTGATCCAATCTCTACTTAAATTTCCCTAATTGTCTCCAAAATTATTTTATAGCTGTTTTATTTTTTCTAACTAGGATCTGACAGGGGTTGCACTTTGCAAGGTGACATCTCTTTAGACTTCTAATTTTACTCTAGATAGTTTCCCTACCTTTGTTGTTCACGACATTGATATTTTGAAGGATCCAGAACAGTTTTCTTTTACAATGTCACATTCTAGATTTGTCTCATTGCTTTCTCATAGTATTATTTAACAGTCTGCTCTATCCCCTTTATTTCCTATAAACTAGAATTTAGGACTAAAGACTTGACAAGATTCTAGTAGAAGACTTTCGGCAAAAATACTTCATAGGCAATATTGTGTATTTTATACCATATCATTTCAAGAGCACATAAGAGCCATTGTTTCATTCTTAATGATAATAAATTTGATCACTTAGTTAAGATGGCATCTACCAGACCTCACCATTGTAAGGGTGTGTTTTCCACATTTAATCGATAAGGAACCTGTGGGGTGATACTCTGCCAGCATGTAAATATCCTTTCTCTAGCAGCTCTTCACCTATGATTTTATCATGCATTGATGATCATTGTCTGATAATATAGTTTTGGTCTTTTTAAGATTTATTTATTTATTTATTTATTTGACAGAGAGAGAGTGCACACAGGCAGAGGGAGAGGGAGAAGCAGGCTCCCCGCTGAGCAGGGAGCCTGATGCGGGGCTCGATCCCAGGACCCTGGAATCACGATCTGAGCCAAAGGCAGCCGCTTAACCGACTGAGCCACCCAGGCACCCCATTGTCTGATAATATAGTTACACTGAGGGTTGCAAATGGTTTTTTTAATTCTACGATCCCTTCTATATGTATTAGCTGGTATTCTTTTTGCAAAGAAGTTTTCTTTCCCTCTTCTCTCCTTTTCTGAGCATTACTATTAATTGTGTTTTTTTTTTTAATTCAGTGTAGTATAATAAATTACATTTATTTTAGGTTTGGGTGCTCACGTTGTCCCAAATTTAGCCAATATTGGCTGTTTAGTCCAGTTCTTAGGTTCCTTTGGCCTATCTCTGTCAGTTTTTGAGTAGTTTGTTGCTTTCTGACACAAAATATTCCAGGCTCACCTTCTACTCTCTTTGCCTGGATCTAGAATCAGCCATTTTATTCCAGGATCCTCAGAGAAGTTCAATGCGTCTCATTCCAAACTTGTAAAAAGTCATCATTCTGTATTTGTTGCACTCAGCCTATCTGTAAACACTTCAATGGCTTTCCCTCGATCCTCAGAAGTTTTTCTTCTCAGTGCAGCTTTTATTCTGGACCCTTGCTCTCAGTGCTGGGTTCTTTGTGTTTTCTCTGTGTAGCATCTCCTTCAGTCCTTTCCAGAGGTGTCATACTTGTGTCATATTTCCCAAGGTGTAAAATGTGAGTACTGGGTCAGACTGGAAAATGGATAATATCACAAAGCTTGTTTGGAAGCTGCAAGTGAAAGGCCTAAATAGGCATGGCCAGGACAAGAGAAAAGCAAGACCTTCAGCCAGCAGCAGACAGGTGCAACTGCCCTCGGCCGAGAGGCCACAGCTTCCCACGGTAGCCCCTCTGATCCTCACACCTGCTTACTTCCCCGAAGGCAGAGAGGACTTGGGGCAGAACAGGAGTTTTGCTTTAATCTCAGAGTTCAGTATTTGGGGTAGAGTGACCCCCAAGGTCAGGAGAGACAAAAGGAGATAGCTATTACTCTAGGTCCCCAAAGACCTTCCCAATATTATATGAACCCATAGGACTGTCATTTTGACTACTTGTACAGGAAACTCCCATGTTAACTTATCTCTTGGGTTCATGTTCAAGTTTATTTGAATATATTCTGTCTGGACTTACTATATCTTTTAGTAATAAATAGAATTGGAATAATTTTACTTACCAGTGATTTCTAATTATATTTATCATATTAAAACTCTTAGACCAGAGGTCTCCTTCAGCTGTGTCCTTCTGTATCTGGTGGTGTTATCTCCCATAAGCCCTGCATTATACTTCCCCCACCGCAGCCAGTGTCACTTGGTCTATACCTTCTCCTGTCTCCCAGTCATTTGACATCATATAGAGGACACATCACTGCACAGGGACTCAGAGGTAGGGATTTGTATCCAAGTCACCATCAACTGCTCTGTGATCTTGGGGTAATTTTCATAACCTCTCTGGACCTCAGATTGCATATCAGTCACATGATCTCTTGATTTTGAGGTCCCTTTTAGTAAAGGTTGAAGGGGAGAAACATCAGAATCTTTTTCCTCAAATTATAGATTGTTTTGAGTGGGAAGGGATTTCACAGGTCATTTAATATAACTGTCTAATGAGGAAATTTAGTCCCTAAACATGAGGTAATTGCCCAAGGTCCTATATGTAGTTGAAGGAAGAGCCGGGTCTAGAACCCAGTTTCCCTGACTACCAAACTAGTCCCTTCTATACTATACACGACTGACTCCCACCGCCACCCTCTTTAAAATTCTGCTCTCTAACCCAGCCATAGTAACTCCAGTAACCCCCATCTCCCACCCTTCTCACCTCTTTGTATGTGTTTTTATCACTTCTGATTATAGTCGTAGTTACTAACATTTTTCAAATACTAAATCTAATTTCTGTGCTAGCCATTTTATATTTCGTATCACATTTAATCCTCATGGCAAACTTATAGAGTCAGTTCTACAATCATCCAAGTTTACAGATGGAATAGCTGAGGCTTAAAGGATTTACATAATTTGCCCAGTCACGCAGCTAGTAGCTCTCAGAATTAGATTTCTAACTCATCTCTGTCTGACGTCCACATCTATCCACAGCGCTTATCTGCCTGTGAATACAGTTTACAGTCACTCACCCATTCATTGCTTACTAAGTACCTACTAGTACCCAGCACCATTCTAGGCACTATGTGAAATAAAAAGAAAGAGAAGTCCCTGTTCAAACTGGAGATGCAAAATCTATCAATATGAAGAAACAACTAGAATGCAATTCAAGGCAACATGTATGATACAGGAATTCCAAGTCATTCTTTTTTATGTCAATAAACTAAAAACTTTCTGAAGGCAGAGTTCAATCCATGGTTTCTAGAATACAGTGGCCTCCAGATGGATAGTGGAAATAATCTCTTGTCAGATAAAAAAAAAATAGTGGTCGGAGTTGAGAAAGTAGGTTTATGCTGAGAGTCGAATTAAAGTCATAAATTTATGTCAAATTTGCAGATCCCACAGCCACAGGAAAAGTTGCGTATCTACTATATATGCTAGGTGCAATAATGGACACTGGAAAGACTCAAAGACAAGGAGGACAGCCAGGACATTCAGACCAATCAGAGGTAAGGCTGGATTGGGGTCCATACAGTGCCTTATTGCTGGTATGATCAGAAGGGGCTGGGCTTTAGGATTATTTGAAGCATCTTGGGAAAAGGATTATCTTCCAGTGGGAGGTGGAAAATGACAAACTTGGATGTTGGGGTAGTTTAAAAAGAGGAGAGGAAGTTTGGGGTTTAAGTAGGAACTTAGAAAGTAGATCAGCAGTCTTCCAGCCTTCTCACCACCCTCCACATCAAGGGGCAGGCTCCCTCAAGATGGGAATTTGACTTGCTTTTATTGTACTGCTTTTTCTAGACTGACTCATTCTTGAGGTTGCTACACCTTTTTGAGTGAATAGTTTAACTATGTATCTTGGCTAGTCTTCAGAATTATCAAGTCGACTTCAAACTTAAAGGCAATAAATTTAAAATCAGTTTAGTCTGTGACCCAATTTAGTATGATCTAAGATACTCAAGTCTCTTTGTTGGAGACTGCTTGAAAGTTGCTGAATTATGGTCTGAACATACTACTGTCATTAATGGTGGAATCCCTTCTTTCAAAAGTCACATTGGGTAATGACTTCCTCTCCACTAGAACTCTGTATCTTTCTGTCTGGAGTTTTATGATATAGTAAAATAACAACAACAACAAACAGGGTTTCCTGGGGAGAGGTAGAATCTATTCTCTTTAGGCAATTAGCTTTCCTAGCTCTTTAGACAATCGCTTTAATATATGAAAATATGCCAACTGGCCTTAAGACAATGAAAATAAATGGCCTCCCAAGGTTCTCCCCAGCCTCAGCATTCTGAGATACTTCACGTGGATACTAATTCCCTTTTCAGTGTTTTCATTTGTGCAGTGCATTATTCCAATAGGCACTGGGCTATAAAAGTCACAGTCCTTTTGTGAAAGGATTGAAATTGAACAGGCTTTTACAGTATATGGCAGGCTCTGGAGGGCCGTCTCCACAGAGGCTCCAACTCTACTGACAGGCTGCCTTTCTACAAGGGTCTGCTATATCTAGTTTTCTAAATTATAAATACAAAATGTTCCCCTTTGAAGGCACTGTGTTGATAGTTCTGCAGTATGCAGTGATCTAATAACCAGAGAGAGTCTGTTACCATGCAACAAAAGCTAAGGTCGATTATGATTCCCCATCAGTGACCCACAGCATCCCTCATGTCTTTCACAGCAGTCTATTTTGAGAGCAGACCCTTTAAGATTTTTAAAGGGAACCAGAATTATCATTCAAATGATAAAATGCCACACAGACAGACATTCTCTTATGATTCATTGAAGTGCAGGTCATAAGAGGTTATATATTTGGTCTCAGTGTTTATTAAAGAAAGTGAAGACAAATAGATCAGAGAACAAATCGAATGTTGCACATCATAGATGCCAAGCTCAACAGAATGATGTTCCAATATTAATACGTGGGCTACATAACCCCACTGGGCAAAAACATGTTTTATTCAGGAAAACAACAAATCAAGTAATCTCTCTGTAAAAAGCCATTTACAACTCATTTGGAAATTGAATTCATAATCTTTAATAAAGCCTGTTTATACCAACCATGAAGGAGTTTCAAATAAATAAAACTGAAAGCAATGATAAATTAACTTCCTAGCCTTTATACATTTATTACATTGTAATCATTCAAACCCACTGAAGTCAAATTTGTTTTTCCAATTTCCTAAATTCAATCCAATGAGCTCCTGGTTCTTACACAAAACCAATTCATATTATCAAGTGACAGCAAGAAAAATGAATATTATGTTGGTTCTTACTATCCAAAGGGACTTTACTAAGTATAAGTAATGATATAGGCTCTTACCATCTACAGATCAATTATTTAAGGTAAATTCTAGTCATATGCTCTGATGTCCTTAAAATGGCAATGAAATAAAAAGCTGACCCTAGGGATTAGGTCATATCCAGCATGTTAAAACAGATCCCTAGGGCCTTGGTCAGGAAATAAAGAGCTGTGCTAGAATTTTATTGAAAAATCGTGATGACAGAGCCCTTTCCATTTACAAATCACAGTTTATCAACATCATCGAATCAGTGGCTGGAAATGAATGGAGAGGTGGTCTCCTTTTGCTCTCTGCTTGGCACCCGGCTTTAGGTAACGCAGTCACATCACTAGTTACAAATCAGGTCAGGAGACTCTGCTCAGAAAATTCCCTAGGATGACAGGGTTCCTCCTCGGCAGAGGCCCAAGCTGGGCTAAAGCTTCCCTGCTGCTGCCCGCTGCAGACCTACTTTTCGCTGAGCCACTGTCAGTCTCTAGGACAGGCTCTGTGTAATCCAGGCACTTCACTCATTCCACTCTGCCTTTGTTTAGAGTTGAGGGAAGGGAGGGTTGATGATTCCTCATGGGAGAATGTGGGAAGAAAGGTAAACAGTACATGTGAACTGCCTAGAGCTGCCTAGAGCTTCCTAGAGCATTCTCTCCTTCCCGTTTAAGGGGCAAATATTTACCGAGCCTGGATTCTGCGCATGGCATTGTCCACAGCTGGTAATGGCGTCACAGGCCTCAGAGCGACGACCAAGGAGGCTTCCCACTTCACCTAGCTGGCCTGGATGGGGGACGGGGAGAAAGGATATCAGAGGCAGCAGACCTGATTCAAAAGTCCTGGTGCCACGTCACAGCTGTCGCGTCAGTGAAGCACTACCTCTCTGAGCTTCAGTTTCCTCGTCATGCAGGAAAGGATTAGAGCACGTACTCTGGAGGGTGATGTGAGAGTGAGACCTAGTGTACATCAGGTGCCTGGCACTGCCCAAACGTTCTTGCCACCATCCTGCCCTCATAACCCCCTCCCTTCCGGACCCCATATTGGACAGAATGCTCTGCATCCAGAAATGCAGCCCTTCCACCCTCCTTCCTGGGACTTGTCTTATTTCGGGTCAGAGTTGTGCAGTCTTTGAGAGCAGGAGCTGTGTCTTGCCCAGCTCCGCATATCCCCCAGGACCAGCCCCAGCTTCACTGAGGGCCTTTGAATAACACACAGACTGCCTGCTCAGAAGCGAGAGTGCCTCCCCCACCCGCCTCTTTCTCTTCTCTGCTGCAGTCAGGCCTGCAGCCCAAAAAAGCCCAGGATCTCCCCCATCATTTCCTGCAGCCTCCACACTCCTGAGCAGCGGCAGAGGGGAGAAGACAGGGAGCTGCTCCAGACCTACACTGCTACACAGGCTCCCTCCCCAGCCTCCTGAGCTGAACCCAGCCCACATGCCTTTAGGGGAGTCTTATGGGGACCAAGGGATGGGGAGAGGGACCACATATCCACAGAGTTCATAGAGAGAGCTCCCAGCCACACCTCAGTCTGTCCCGTCCCACAGCATTAAATTCACAGCACTCCTCTTCCTTGTGGGTGGGACCAGGGGAATGAACTACCTTTACTAAGCATGACTGTGGCCCAGGAACTATACCTAATTAACAAAGATTGGCTCAGTGCTTCCTCAGAACATGGGATATAGGATACATCTTATTGGCCCCATTTTACAAATGAAGAAACTGAGGCTAAGAGAGGTTAAGTCGGTCCCCCAAGTCATAGCCAGAAAGTACCTGGGCCAGGATTTGAGGGCCCCAGGCTGTCTGACCCCCAGCTCACCCCCTCAGCTTCAGCAGGCTGCTTTGCTGGCAGATGGCGGGGAGGGAGCTGACTCATTGGCTTTTGATTCATTCAGTCCTCTTTTCTGCATTAGCACTGCTGAAGCCTAATGAACAAATGTTGCATTATGCATTTCTCACTTTGCAAACATCCACATGAGGCTGCTTGCCTGCAAGCCCAAAGAGTCACAACATTTTCAGGTGACATATTGACAGGCTAGCTTGTGGATAAGTTAAAAAGAATGTTAGAGTTCTTAGAGATCATCTAAACTGTGGATTCTTAAGCTGGAGTTCAAGGGAGGACCTTGGGGAGTCTGGAAGACCCTGAATTTACATATGTTTTCCTAGGCCAAAGGTCTAGAACTTTCACCAGATTCTCAAACAAGTTCTAAGTCCCACAAGGTTAAGGTTAAGAAATGTGCACAGTCTAGCCAAACCAAACTGCTCATTCCCAGGCTTGCTCCTGCCACTGCTCCATAAGGCAGCACAATTTGTGATAGAGAAAACCCAGAACTAAATACCAGAAGCAGAATATGAGCTCTGAATCTTCTGGCAAACGTTTTAAAGATTCATGAATTATTAAGATGGCTAATTAAGTCAACCTTCACCAGAGAATATTTGCTTTTTCGTCATAACGGAGCTCACTGTGAAACCTGACTTCATTCTGTCATTTGCTTAAACATAACGTCAGCTCCCTTTGTTCTGCCTTTGCTGGTCTAGGAAGAACTTTGAGTGGTCTGCCATGTTAAATAGTAGCAGCTACTGTGTGTACCTCAGTGTACACAGCTGGGAGGCTTGAACCCATTTGCTCTTCTTTGCTCTGCAATTCTCTCCTCCGTCGTCCACATCAACCATGCCTATTCCCACATCTTCCCCTTGTACCAGGACGGTGCTCCCCCAAGAACACTGTGAGTGAGTGGCCTAGAACCAAAAATATACAAGGATCATCAAGTCACGGTCCATTTTAAGGTTGTACTAGCCTCCCTACATTTTGGAGCACTTTTTTTTTATGATTTTTATTTATTTGTCAGAGGGAGAGAGAGAGAGCCCACGAGCAGGGGGAGTGGCAGGCAGGAGAAGCAGGCTCCCCACTGAGCAAGGAGCCCGATGCAGGACTCAATTCTAGGACCCTGTGATCATGACCTGGGCCGAAGGCAGCTGTTTAACCGACTGAGCCACCCACGCGTCCCCATTTTGGAGCACTTTTACCAAGTATCCTCTTCCCTCCTCTCCAGACTTGAATGCTACTTTCAGGACTCCTCTCCAATTCCTCATCCTTTATGAAACCTATTTATTTTATCTGTGTCTATTTCATCAATTTCCAACTAGATAATAAGCCCTTGAGGGCAGGAACTTATTTCTTTCTTCTTTTTTTTTTATTAAGGATTTTATTTATTTATTTGAGAGAGAGAGAGAGCATGAGCAGGGGAGAGGGATGGATGGAGAGGGAGAAGCAGGCTCCCTGCTTAACCAACTGAGCCACCCAGGTGCCCCTTATTTTTTTCTTCTTGTAATGTATCTACCAACAGGTTTTGTATCAAGCTAAATGCCAAATAAAAACCATATTGACTGAGAAGTAGGCTTCTTCCTATCCCCATAGTCTTTGAAGTTGACCATTTGGCAACAGGGTCTATTGCAAAATGAAAATATAGGACCCCAGCTGGGAGTGGAAAGAAATTAATCTCCCCCTTACCATAGGCCCTCTGCACCAACCCATGGTCAATAGGTGACTTCCTGAGAGATTATAACCTTCATGCTGGATGCACTCAGTACCTGGATCAGAGGATGCTCCTAAGTTGCTGATCAAATTCACTGTGGCACTGCCAGCCCGGGGCAGGAATTACTACCACCTTGCCCTACCATGAGATGCCCTGGAATGCACACTCAACCTGACCCTCCTCACACCTGTGCCCAGATCCATGCCATGAATAGAGGGCAATAGTGACACACAGGCCTCCCCCCACTGATGTGAAGTTGTCACCAACCCAGGTGGAGGGTGGCAGCAATTACGAGGCAGGGGTGGGAAAAGGGAGGCCAGGTGAGGCTCAGGTCACTAGGGGACAGGGAACAGATGATCAAGAATCCACCCCAAAAAGGCAGGAAGGTGTAGGAAGACAGGACTGTAGGAGAGTCAAGGCTCTAAGCCCCTGGGCACATGCTCCATTGTTCCATTAGACTTCACTTACAGAACACAAATTCAAAATTAAATTACTAACAGTTTCAAGATGGCAAATACATCAAACCCCAAATATGGAGCCCTTCTGAGTGAGAGGCCCTGTGTAACACATGAGGCCAGTCCCACTGCTTCCTAAAATCTTTGGTATAACTCGACTTGTAAAAATACAGAGGAACAATGGGCAGTTCACTTAGGGATTCACAGAGTTACCTCATCTCCTATTCTGTATGTGCACAAGGATTCATGACTTGGAAATATATCTGTAGGAAGATGAGTAAAATTGGCCAGTAAAGCACTTATTTAATGTTTAGCAACCAGATATACAGCTTTGATGGAAAATTCTGTTGTTAGGAGGTTGATTTAGCCATGACCTGCCTCCCCTTTTCCTATGGAAATCATTCCCCTTCTTAGTTTCCATAAAGTTCAAGAATCCTTAATGTTTATCAGAACAGAGATGGTTAAGACAAATTTTACTCAATTCATATGAGGCCTCAACAAGAAAATTAATGCAGCATCACACTTCGGTTTTAAACCCAGTGTTTTTTTTTGTGTTTTTTTTTTTTTAAAGATTTTATTTATTTATTTACTAGAACGAGAGAGAGAGACAGCGAGAGAGGGAACACTAGCAGGGGGAGTGGGAGAGGGAGAAGCAGGCTTCCCGCGGAGCAGGGAGCCCGATGCGGGGCTCGATCCCAGGACCCCGGGACCATGACCTGAGCCGAAGGCAGACGCCCAACCGACTGAGCCACCCAGGTGCCCCTAAACCCAGTGTTAACCACTGTAAGCTGTGTACTATTTTTCTCTCCCTCACATCTTTAATTCATGACTGTAGCTGAATATTTATCATAAAAAGATTTTTTAAAGGTTGATTGATCCAACTGGCATTGGCCTGGATCAGATCCCATGATGGATAATGCTTTTTTTTTTTTTTTTTTTAAAGCATAAACAAGCAGACCCTTTCCACAATAACTAAAGACTTGATAGAGTAAAGTGGCCTTTGAGAGCTGAATTTCTGAACTGGACTAGGGTAGGCTCTGCTGGGTATTTGCACTGATGACATCTGGGGAAGGGAACTGGGTGCTTCAGTTGACTCTGAATTCCTGTTTCTTCTTTTAAGCATCCTCTGACTTTGACTGGTTGTGTGTGCCTCATCCAGCACCCAGCTGCTAGGGTAACATCTGTGAGCTGCTAATTAGTTGGGGAGTTTTGTAACCCCCAGGAGTGAGCTGTATTGCCTAATAATTGTGACAGAACAAGAGTCTCAGAGTGGAAATGAATTGTGGGATGCTGGACAGTTTTGCATATTGGTGTCTGACTCCTGGGAACAAGTTCCTCTGTGGTTGCTAATTCCTACTCATCTGCAAGCATTTCCAGGAACAGAGAAGGTTTAATTTATCTCTTGGTGTCTACTACATAGTTAGCATTCAGTAAATGCTTATCGAATTGATACTTCCCCCACCTCTCTTCCTTTTCTGCATTTTCACCTCCTGATTCTTCCCCTAGGAGCTAATGTTAGTTTCACTGGCCACATCTTTGCTAGAGATTTTCCAAGAAAATCTTATTCATTGCTTCACTGGTTTGATGAAGCAGTGGCACTTTAAACACACTTTCCAGGCCAATACGAGTTCAATGGATTTCTTCTTTTTCAGGCTTTCCTACCGCAAAGGCAACTTCTAATCCTAGGGGCCTCTGTAATGGCAGGTGACCCCTTTCTTCACTAGCTAAGGAGATCACTACTAGGATCCGTTGACCTTTTGTCTGTGGATTGTTTCTCTCAGCTGAGACAAGAATTACATTATAGGCCCAAATCCCCATTAAGCCAATTTTCATTTTCCCTCTGCTTTCATGGAAAGCAGTAATAAATCTTGTTTTGTGGGGCCTCTGCCTCCTTATTCAGTCCCTAAGCTAATAAGATCAAGACTATTCCTGAAATTAGATTAAATAATTGGCTCTCTTCTTTCTAGAAGTTTTGGAGCTCTTCTGACCTTTCTTAAAGAGGCAGAAATTATCTTATTTTTTCTCTCTCATTGGCCTTTGACCATCCTGTCATTCAAAAAACAAAAGTAAAAAAGAAGACATGGGATAGAGAATGGAGGAAAACTGAGAGCTTTTACTAACCAGTTGTGTGCCTCAATGTCTCAGGACTCAGTTTCCTTTCTGTGAAATTCAGGACTCAGATGAAAAAGCTATTATCTTTAAAGGTCCCTTTTGGCTCTAAAAATCTAGGTATCTCAGAAGGTTGAAGTCTTCATGGATAGACTGTAATTCTCCAGGCCTAAGGAAATTGTTTTCTTTGTGATGAGAACACACTTTTTTTCTCTTCTCTCCTTTCTTTTTTTTTTTAAAAAAAAATAGAACAGAACAGAATGATCATAAGTTCAGCTGATTCCTTTTTAAACCACAGGATTCATTTTCTGAAATTGTTGTCTTTTCCTTCAAAAGCCCCTTCAAAGCCCTCAGCCTCGTCAGCCAGCTCCATCACTTTTATATTAGGTCTTGAAATAAGGAGCTTTTTAGAGTAGACTTGGAAGGACCAATGACAGGACACAGGCATGGCTGAAGAGGCCATCTGCACAAACCTCCCCCAGGAGGCCAAATCGGCTCCTCTCCCATCCTTTCCTAATACCATCCAGACACTTTCCAGAATCTGGGTGAATAAAATGCTGTTTGTCAGTCAACCTATTGATAATTATTTTTCAAGTGACTATCATGTGTGTTAAACTATTGATCCCTCATATTTATAACCCCAACAGTCATACAGGCCTTAGTTTTTTTTTTTTTTTTTTTTTTTTTTTTTTATTTTTAAAGATTTTATTTTTTTATTTGAGACAGAGAGAATGAGATACAGAGAGCATGAGAGGGAGGAGGGTCAGAGGGAGAAGCAGACTCCCTGCCGAGCAGGGAGCCCGATGCGGGACTCGATCCCAGGACTCCAGGATCATGACCTGAGCCGAAGGCAGTCGCTTAACCAACTGAGCCACCCAGGCGCCCCAGGCCTTAGTTTTTAAAATCAGAGAAAGGGTGTGTTTCTGGGATGTAAGCACATTTCCATAAAAGTAGATCACCTCAGAAGACTCTGGAGGTTAAGAGCAGGGACTCTGCACTGAATAGAATAGGTTCAAGTTCTGATCCCACCTCTACTAACTGTGTAAGCTTTAAGTTCCCTAAGTTTCTATATTCTCAGATGTGAAATGGAGATAATTCATAGGGTGAGACAAGGAGTAATTTAAATAAATTATGGAAAGGACTTAGCATAGTATCTGGCACTCGGTAAATGCTCAGTAGTCAGTTATTATTAAGAGTGATACTCCATTAATAATACATAAGTAAAGTCACCCTTGTTTGCCTTAATCTAGAGAAGCAACTATGGCCTCAGGCATCCCACACCTTTCTGGACTTCTGTTGGGTGGTAAGGTGGGGAAATGCCATTACGTTTCAGTCATTGAAAATTATGGTAAATTTCTTTGAAATACCTCAAATTATATTTTAATGTAAAAATTGCTTTCTTCAGAAAGACAGAGAATAAAAGAATTTAAACAACTAAAATAATTAAGAAGTTCTTAAACTTGAAAGAGAGAGGGAGAGATTTTTGGCTTTCCATTGATGACATGGGTGAATCTGAACTCTAAACCCTTGGTTGGGAATGACACTCTGGCTCTAGCCAGTTGGGGATGTAGTGAACCACAAGAAGAAGAGAGGGAGATGAAGACCATCACAGGCTATGGTACCACATGGACTAAAACAGATCAGGACTCAGTAATGCTTGCTTGACTGACAGTGTTCATTCTTCTGTCATCCCCACATACTGGAATCAGATGGTGATGGTGTTAAAAATACTGAAGGCCAAGGCAGGTAAAAGACAGTGACTCTTCCTGAGTGAGTATTGAATGCCCTGGTGAAACAGCAATCATAGCTTTTACTTTAGAATTCAGATCCATGTTGGGTCAGGGAGTGGCCCGAAAGGCCTAAGGAAATTTGTGTTCAGGTTTGAATCTGCTCTAGCTCCTTACAAAAGCTGGTGTGGTGTCAGCCAGCACCATCAGAGGGTCTCTAGTAGAGTTTGCTTATATTCCAGAATCAGCAGATTCAATCTGGTCCCCAGTCAGGCAGGATTAGATAAACATAGAAGTGCATAATTGCTTTATCAAGTCTGGCTCCAAATTGTGAAATATCTCAGTCTAAGTTATAGCCCAAGCAACCCATGAAACAAACTCACCGAGCTGGCTGGCTAGATCCAGAAGATGGAGATAATGTAACTGGAAAGAGGGAAATTTTGTCCATCCAGAAGTGAAGACAGCAGGTAGACAGACCCAGCCAGCCACTGAGGGACAGTGAAAGGCCATTTGAATTGGGAGCCGGGGGGAGAGGTGGAAGGTATCATGCAAATTATAACTAAATTATTGGAGGAAACCACAGCAGAACAGGAAATGTGTATGTGGATAAGTGAAGCCTCCATTAATGGTTTCACTGCTTTTATCAGAAGGGATTTCAATTAACCTGATGAAGTTCAAGGCAATCACAGTAGGAAGAAGAGATGGATTTAGGATTAATCCCCTGTTGTTTCCTATAGCAATATATAAAGGAAACGTTTCAGGTGAGAGCCTAGCTAGGAATTAATCCCCAAATGATTAGAATCGGATTTTTTTTTTAATAAAAGAAGAACCCTAAAGGCAGTGGATCCCAAACTTGGCTACACATTTGAATCATTTAGAGATCTTTTTAAAACTTCCAAAGCCTCAGGCTCCACACTGCAGACCAATTGTATCAATTAAGGTATATGTGTGTATACATATATACACCAATTAAGGTGGAACACAGGCATTAGTAATTTTCAGTGCTCCTCATTGATTCCAAGGTACAGACAAGTTTGGGAACCACTGTGTAATGAGCAGTATGCATGGTGGGGACATGTTAGGCAGTGGCATGTTAGGTTAAAGGAAAACAAATATAGTCATTAAGAAATGGCAAGCAATTAGCCTGCCTTAAAACAGAACAAGATGCATGTCTCATGTTTCCTTTATCTGTAAATTTTTAAAAAGATTTATTATTTTATTTTATTTTTTAAAGATTTTATTTATTTATTTGACAGAGAGACAAAGCAAGAGAGGGAACACAAGCAGGGGGAGTGGGAGAGGGAGAAGCAGGCTTCCCGCCGAGCAGGGAGCTCGATGCGGGGCTCGATGTGGGGCTCGATGTGGGGCTCGATGCGGGGCTCGATGCGGGGCTCGATGCGGGGGCTCGATCCCAGGACCCTGGGATCATGACCTGAGCCGAAGGCAGACACTTAACGACTGAGCCACCCAGGCGCCCCATAAAAAGATTTATGATTTTAGGTTTTAGGGGCGCCTGGGTGGCTCAGTTGTTAAGCATCTGCCTTCGGCTCAGGTCATGATCCCAGGGTCCTGGGATCGAGCCCCGCATCGAGCTCCCTGCTCGGCGGGAAGTCTGCTTCTCCCTCTCCCACTCCCCCTGCTTGTGTTCCCTCTCTCGCTTTGTCTCTCTGTCAAATAAATAAATAAAATCTTTAAAAAAAAAAAAAAGATTTATGATTTTAGAGAGAGAGAGCACCAGCAGGGGGGTTGCAGAAGGACAAGCAGACTCCAGACTTGTGCTCAGCGTGGAGATGGATGCAGGGCTTGATCTCAGGACCCTGAGATGACAACCTGAGCTGAAACCAAGAGTTGGACACTTAACCAACTGCACCACCAGGTGCCCTACTTGTAATTTTAAAAAGTGTTTATCAGTGTTAAAGAGAAATGAATGAAGATACAAAGCCACTTTTTTTAGGGGGGGAGGGGCAGAGAGAGAGAGAATCTTAAGCAGGCTCCATGCCCACTTGGGCTTGATCTTACAACCTTGAGATCATGACCTGAGCTGAAATCAAGAATCGGACACTTAACCAACTAAGCCACCCAGGCACCCCACAAAGGCACATTTTAAGAAGGAAATAAGCAGCTAGAGTTAAATTCAAGTAATTATTGAGTGAGGACCTTGAACTTGGTGTCTGGAAGTGGGATAGAAATAAAGGGAGTTCATTACCATTACGGATACAGCAATTTATATATCTTTGCCTCATAAAATGTTCACATCCATGACCTAATTTTAGCTTGCATCTCTGTGAAGTAGGCAGAGAAAGTATTATTTTTCTCTCCCACTTCCACAGATGGGAAAACAGATCAGGAGAGTCTCATGATTGACTCAGCATTACAGAGCAAAGCTAGTGGCAAGAGTAGGTCTAGGATTTCGTTCTTCAGAACTCCCAGTTGAATGTCCTTTCCTCCACACTATGTTGCCTTTCTGCCCTTGAAAAAGTCTGTAAGAGTGGGAAAAGTTACAGCAATACCTTAAGCAAGAAAACATGACACTTGGAGAGCTGAAAGGAAGAGTTCTGCCGTTAGGGGAAAAAATCTAGAACAGATGCCAAAAGACACATCAAGGTGGTAGCAAAGTGCTGGACACCCTGCCCTTGAGGATACCTCATGAATATTTGATGGTATTAATACACTGGATTTGCCTCCAAATTTACATTGGGTTGGGGGGGGCAGGGGTAAGGTCATTGAGGTCACAAGAAATGATTTTTGAGAAACAAAAAAATGGAAGTAGCCTTACAGCTACTTTAGCCTACAGTTTGAGGTCCCCTCTTAGGTCAAGTAGATTGTGAGAGAGCCAGTGAGTGGTTGTTGCCCTGGATGCTATTGTTTGCAAGAAATAGAAATTCACTGGCATTGGCTTATCCACAATAGAAAGGGTGACTTATACGCCTTAAGGGCAAGAATCACATCTGGCTTATGGAAAGACTAGAACTGCTAGGAACTTGCAGACCTTCAGAAACTCAAAGGAAATGTGTTCTCTCCATCTTTCATTTCTCTTTCTGAGTGTTTTGCCCATCTTTTTTCTGGAGAGCTCCCTCTTCTGCTCTGTCCACATGTGGGATCAATGACAGATACCCACAGCTCCTAAGTTCATATGAACCAACTCTCTCTCTCCCCATTCCTCTCTCTCAAACACAAATCCCCATCGAAGGAGCTCTTTTGGCTCAAACTGGCTCAGGAATCCATCCCTGATCCAATCAACTATGACCAGAGGTCAGGGTCCCATTAGTCATAAGCAGCTGTTGAAAGCCACCCTCTACAGATGGCAATAAGGCATTTATAGATAGAAATCATTTAAGCTGAGCATATACCTCAAAATATATCTACCACTCACATCCACTAGGATGGCTATACTAAAAAAAAACAAATGGAAAGTAACAAATGTTGGCAAGAATGTGGAGAAATTGGAACCCTCATGTAATGTAAATGGTAATATAAATATAAATGTAAAATGGTGCAGTTGCTATGGAAAACAGTTTGGTGGTTCCTCAATAAATTAAATATAGATTTACCGTATGACCCAACAATTCTACTCCTGGGTATGTACCCACAAGAATTGAAAACAGGTGTTCAAACAAAAAACATGTACATAAATCTTCATAGCAGCACTATTCACCATAGCCAAGAGGTGAAAACAACCCACATGTCCATCAGTTGATGAGTGGATAAACAAAATGTGATAAAACCATGTAATGGAATATTACTTAGTCACAAAAAAGAATCAAGTACTGATACATGTTACAATGTGAATGAACCTCAAAAAAAATTACACTAAGTGAAAGAAGCCAGACACAAAAGACACTGCATTTTATGATTCTACTTATATGAAATATCCAGACTAGGCAAATCCTTAGAGACAGAAAGCAGATTAGTGATTGCCAGGAGCTAGGGGGACACAGGAATGAAGAATGACTGCTTAATAGGTACAGGAACTCCCTTTTGGGGGTGATAAAAATGTTCTGGAACTAGAAGGTGTGATGGTTGCACAACATTGTGAAGGTACTAAATGTCCCCTAAGTTGCACACTTTAAATTTTTATGTTATATGTGTTTTACCACAACTGTATCTATACGTGGGGTGTGTGTGTATCTTATATATTCGTCAATTGCTCTAAGAAGATTGATCACATTCACTACCCTGTAGTAGCCTAGTTGAGAATAATAAACTAATACATTAACTCATTCACTCATTCAGCAAACATAAATGAATTGAGCATTCATTATATGCCAGGCATCAAGTATATGGGAACTAAGAGGTCCAGTCCCCAGCCTTGAGGGACTGACAGATTAGTGGAGCAGACACAGATAGATCATTTCAATGTAATGTGATAAGTGCTAAGACTAAGTGCTCAGGGTGTTCTGGAAATTTCGATGAGGTGGGATCATGAAAGAAGGACGTAGGAATGAGGCAACACCAGAGCTGATCCCTAAAAGATAGATAGGAGTTCTTCTGCTGAGGCAAAAAGAAAGAAGGAAAGAAATGCACTAAAGGTACAAAGATGAGAGAATGTGGCCCATGGAGAAAGGGATAAATCATGTGATAGGGAAAGAGAGAGGAGATGGGAGCAAATGCCGGAGGCCCTTGGCTGCTGTCTAGAGGAATCTGAATTTCACCCCAGAGCCCACGACCAGTGCCTGAAGGATCATCCGCAGGAGAGCACCAGCAGGGAGAAGCAGAGTCTAACAAGATTGAAATGGGGGTTGGGGGCGGAGCAGGAGAACAGAGTGTTAGCCCAGAGGTGGCAATCCAGAGAAGAGAGAGAAACAAGAAGAGTAGAAGGTCAGTAGTGTCATAGCTTCAGCAAGGTCAAGTAAGATGAGCTGCAAAAGTGGCCATGGACTTGACAATGAGAAGGTCACTCATGTCTTTTGCACACGTTTGCAGTCATGTTGGGCTATGGCCTGGCGAGCATACTTTTCTGTGGACTTTGGCTGGGGAGGAGAAGAATCTCAGCATGGTGGAGAGGGAACATGTTTGTACACTCAGGAGACACAGGAAGAGATAGGACAGAAGGCAGAGGAGAGAGGGGTGATCTGGGGAAGCCAAGGTGGTGCCAAGGCTGCAGAACACCCAGGAGGGCTTCCCTTGGCCCAGATAAGGAGACCCCATAGCCTCCAAGACAGGGGGAGGCAAGGAAGGACAAGGAAGGAGGGAAAGATATTTTTCCTGCTGGGGCAGACATGTGGATACATGAAGATGAGGGAATTCCTACCTGATGGCCTCTATTTTCTCAGCAAAGCTCGAGGGGTGGGAGATCCTTAGAAAAGCTACTCTGAAGAAAGGGTGAGTTTGCTGATGGTGATGCTAAGAAGGGTTTCCAGGCAGCTCAGCAGCCTGCTGAGGCTGCAGATGATGACTTCATAGTAGTGCCAATCTGCGTGGGCTGTGATTTTCTCCAGGGGAGCTCAGGAGCCCAGGAGCCCAGATGTCAGAGAAGGAAGAGCAGCCCTGATCAGGCTAGGGTGCAGTCAGACAGGAGCGGCAGCAGGACTGGGCAGATGGGAGGGTGATGAGATGCTTCAGGAAGCTTGGGCTAAATGGGGAGGGAAACCAAGAAGGGTGATTTGATACAATGACAGAAAATGGCAAGGGAGAGACTAGATTTTGAGGAGGTTGAAAACCCAGCATACTGGGAGGTAGGAGTGGGCGGGCTGGGAGGTGGGAGGCTCTGATCAGAGTGGGCTGGAGAACAATTCAAGGCAATATGTAATCAAGTGCTAAATAGGATGGTATGAGATATAAGTGGGCATAAGTACTCGGGAGGAGGGGAGCGCTCTGAGAACGGAGTGCTCAGTGTGGATTGGGGAGAAATCGAGTGCAATTTCCTGCCTGTGCAGCACCCCCAATGGGGAATTCAAGGTGACAGTGTAGCAACTGGTACTGTATCTGGAAGCTTAAAAAATGCTGGGTGGATTAAACCTTTCAGAGGATGCAGATTCTTTGGACTTAATAAAGGCAGAAAGTGAACAGTAGGAGAGAATATTAAGATTCTCTTAATCCTGCCTATGAAATGCTATTGCATTCCCTATGTGCCCTGTAATTTATGTTCTTCCTCATACTTTGCCTGCCTTAGTCACTCCCTGCTTCCAAACCCCTCTGACACCACGTCTGCATTTCCCATCCCCAGCTGGTCTCAAAATTTCAAGAAACCTAAAGCACATTGTGCATTTCTACAGGATAAGGCTATGAATTAATGTGGGTTTTGGGGGGAAAGGGGGGCGGTTTGAAGAAACCGTCTAGGTGGTCTTTGGTAAAGACAAGATTTACAGCCTTTGCTGTAGTCCACATGAGGCTGCGCCCAGGAAGGTTAATCACTGGCCTGGATAGCACAGCTAGGGAGCAGCAGAGCCCAGACCAGGCCAGCACTCTGAAGCCAACTGATCCTTCCCTGCCCACTTCCTGGTCAGTCAAAACCTGAGCTTCCATTCCTTTCACCACATAAACTCTGTGCTGGAATCAGGTGTAAGCACTTGATTCCACTCAGATTTTTCCCTGTTGAACACCCATTTTCCCGTTTCTTTTGATCTCAGAACCCAATTTGATTCTAGTAAGTATCTACCCCCACCATCCATCTGGGTGCCTCTGTCCACTGATGACCTTGTGGCCCAAGGTAGGCCTTCATTGCTGTGTCACTAAAATTTGAGTCCTGAGTTGAGGCTGCTGGAGCTCTTTACCCATGAATAGGACCTTACATGAAGGATAGCTTCTTATACTGAGATCCCAGGCCCCATGCTTTCAAAACCTTGTTCTACAGCTGGTCCTTCTGATCTGCATATCCTTTTTTTAAATTTTTTTTAAAGATTTATTTATTTATTTGACAGAGATAGAGAGAGCACAAGTAGGCAGAGCAGCAGGCAGAGGTAGAAGGAGAAGCAGATTCCCTGTTGAGCTGGGGAGCCCGACGTGGGACTCGATCCCAGGACCCTGGGATCATGACCTGAGCCGAAGGCAGACGCTTAACCGACTGAGCCACGCAGGTGCCCCGTGATCTGCACATCCTTCCAGAAAAACACCCATTTGTAACTTTGTATACGTGGGATTTGGGTAGTTGCTGCCCCCAAATCTAGAGGTCCAGTATTCCCCATTAAATGAAAACACAGTTCAACCAAGTCAGGACCTGGTAGCACCACACATTCCCTCTGTCAGCAGATCTTACCAGCACTACCTTCAAAACACATCCTCAACTGGGGTGCCTGGGTGGCTCAGTCAGTTGAGCATCCGACTCTTGGTTTTGGCTCAGGTCATGGTTTCATGGGTCATGGTCTCATAGGTTGTGGGATCAAGCCCCGCATTGGGCTCCGGGCTCAGCGGGGAGTCTGCTGGAAGATTCTCTCCCTCTGCTCTTCCCCCCACTCTGTCTCTGTCTCTGTCTCTCTTTCTCTAAAATAAATAAATAAATCTTAAAAGCAAAACAAAACAAAAAACATGTCCTGAACTGGAACAACACTTCTCATCCCTCCGCTGCCACCATCCTGGTCCAGCCAGCACCATTTTGGGCCCAGACTCCTCCAGCAGCCTCCTCGCTGGAGGCACTGCTCCCATTCATGCCCCTGAAGTCTGTTCTCCACCCAGCAGCCAGAGGCACTGTTATAATGTAGGGTGGGCCCAGTCATTCCTCTGCTCACATCCTCCCAGGGGCTCCCCCACCTCACTCAGAGTAAAGCCAAGCCCTGACAGTACCCTTCCAGGCCCACATTGTCTGGCCCCATCACTCTCCAACTCTCCCACTGACCCGCCTGCCCCAGCCACACAGGCATCCTCAGGGTTGCTGCAACACCCAGGGCACATTCCTGCCTTAGGCCCTCTGCCCATGCTGTCTCCCTCACTAGAAATTAAGCTCCATGAGGGCAGGGGTTTCTGTCTGTTTTATTCACTGCTGTATCCCCAGCACCAGGCCAAGTGCATGGCACAAAATAGATGCTTACTAAGGATTTGATGGATGAGGGAGGAGGGAGAGAGGAAGGGAGGGAAGGAGCCATCAAATATGAACTGGGAAGCCTGGTGCTTTTTCCTCCTTTCTCATCACTGCCACCCCCATCCTGCAGATCTTCCGGCAACTTGTGGAACTTTGGGCAGATGGTTTTAACACTGAAGTAGTCTGTTTTGTGTTATTTTTTTTGTTATTGCAGCCATGAAGACCAGAATCACTTTTTTTTTTTAAGAGACCTTATATTTTAGAGCAGTTTCAGGTTCACAGCAAAACTGAGAGGAAAACACAGAGATTTTCTATATACTCCCTATCCCGACACCTGCGTAGCCTCTCCCATTATCAATCTCCCCCAGCAGAGTGGTACATTTGTTACAATTGATGAACCTACATTGGCACATTATAATCACCCAAAGTCCATAGTTTACAGTAGGGTCCATTCTTGCTGTTGCACATTTTATGGGTTTGGACAAATGTATAATGAAATGTAGCCCCCATTAGGGTATCCTACAGAGTGGTTTAACTGCCATAAACATCCTCTATGCTCCACCCATTCATTCCTCCCTCTCTCTAACCCCTGGAAATCACTGATCTTTTTACTTTTTTTTTTTTCTTACTTTACTTTTTTGTCATCATAGTTTTATCTTTTCCCAAATGTCATATAGTTAGAATCATTCAGTATATAACTTTTACAGATTGGCTTCATTCACTTAGTAATACGTATTTAAGTTTTCTCCACATCTTTTTGTGGTTTAATGCTGAATTTAAGTGCTGAATCATTCCATTTTCTGGAGGTACCACAATTTACTTATCCATTCACCTACCAAAGGAAATCTTGGTTGCTTCCAAGTTTTGGCAATTAGGAATAAAATTGCTGTAAACGTGCATGTATAAGTTTTTGTGGACATACATTTTCAACTCCTTTGGATAAATATCAAGAAGTGTGATTGCTGGATTATATGGTAAGAGTATGTTTAATTTTTTTAGAAACTGCCAAACAGTCCTCCAAAGTGGCTATACCATTTTATATTCCCACCAACAATGAATGAGGATTCCTTTTTCTCCATGTCCTTGCCACCATTTGATGTTGCCAGTGTTCTGGATTTTGACCATTTAATAGGTGTGTACAGAATGGTTCTTTATATTCATTTCTGGAAGTGAAACTCAAAGTCTATTGAGAGAGAGAGAGATATATATAATAGTAATTTTAAAATCAAAAAAAAGCAAACAAACCAAAATAAAAATGCATAAACATATGGATATATCTTCCTAAAACGATAAAAGCTCAAACATTATGACCTTTGTGGGGCCTGGATTCTTAGGGGTGCAGGCTGGCAGGAAAGAAGTTGTTGTTTTTTTTTTAATATAAGATCTTTGGAGATGCATTACACAAATTTCCCAGAACCCTTCCTCAGAAGTGTTTCACTTTGCTTCAATACTGCCTTACATTGGAGAATTCTACAAGCTTTCTGTAATTACCCTCAAAGATGTTTGCTTCCTGGAAAAAGCTTTATAAGTTATGAAAACAGACAACCAGAATACTTTTATGAGAAGCTCAACCTTTGTGGCCTGTGGCAAGCACCTGAGGGACTGCACACCCACCAGAAGGTCTTCAGGACTCCACTACTGGATAATTCTGTCAGTTTCAGTGTCCCCCCCCCCTCCCCCGCCTCCAACCCTAGAATCATCCAGGATGGAAGGATATGAGTGTGGACTGAAGTGGCCAGAGACCTCTCTGTGATAGGTTTTGCTCATTGCCCCAGCAGCCCCTATAGAGCTTCACTTGGATTCAGGGACTTCCATCTCCCTCATCCCAGGTGCTCCTCAAAATGCAATGACACAGAATTCTCCTAGGCTACCTGTGACACCCCCTATTATCCCCACTCAACCAGACTTAAAAACAAATATACAGGAAATCCCCTCTTGGCCCGTGAAAACTCATTTTGAATCTCCCCAACTCCATTGCAGGTGGGTGATTCAGGCAGGGCCAGCAAGTTTATCTTATTTACCCACTCCTGCCCCCTTCACCCTTCCTCACATCCTTCCCCTTTCCTCTCTGGAAAGGTTCCATAATCAGTCATGTATACTTTGGGGTTCATTTCAATGCCAGTGTTTGCTCTTTTTCCAGAGATGATTCTGTTTTTAGCCACATTTCTCAAGTTTAGGCATCAACAGTCTGGGGAGGAGGGAAGCAAGAGGAGCCAGAGGTCCTTCCTTGTATCACTGAAATAATGCAGTAGCAGCAAGTACCATTTCCTGAGCGTCTACTTTGTAGTTTATGCTGTACTGGGCACTTTACAAACATACCATTTAAATAATGAGTTCAGACTAAATGGTTTAATACATGTAAAGTGTTTAACACAGTAGCTGGCACATAATAATAAATAATTGATTAAAAGTAGCTATTATTTTTAAAAAATAACCCTCATAACAATACAATGAGATAGGTATTATTCTATTTTATAGATGAATAAACAAAGGCAAGTGACTTCTGAGACTCATTCAAATGATAGCTGCAAGGCTAGGATTTAAATCCAGATATATCTAACTCTAAAGATGTGCTCTTCCCATAACACCATTTGGATTTCAAACCATAGAAGCCTCAGCTTAACCTGTGAGTCTGGCCAGAAACTTGGGCATATGTGGAACTATGTTCTAAAAGTCTTCATTTTAAACAAGACTTTATTTGCCATGAGAAACTTTTCTGTTTTCTAAACCTCATCATTTTCCAGAGCAGCAGAGGTTATGTCTCACACATGGTACTCACAGCACCTTATGTTGGGGAAGTGACAGCCTGAGAAGACATGAAAGTCCCTAAAGTCCTGTAATGTCAGAGTCGAGTGTCAGCGTAAGCCTCTTCGATTCGCTTCTGTTCAAGCAGGCCTGGGAAAGGGATGAGTCTCAGTCTACCTTCTTCTAGGACAAATCCCATGGCCAAGGGGCTAATGAGCGTGATGATGCTAATCCATGCCTCGTTTCTTCCCTATATTTCCCCAACCATTACACCCGTGCATTCTGTCCATTTGACACAGCCCACAAAGGAGGCAGACTGTGTGCATTTCCAGGGAAGTGGGTGTGTGACTTCCTGCTAGGGGTTGTAGGGACTTTAGTTACGACTTGGCATTAATGGGGTCATCCCTGAATGAACTGGGTAGAACAACCCTAAAATAAAACTTTCTGCCCCCATGTCTGACCACCTCCCAG
The DNA here is from genome assembly GCF_002201575.2 of Neomonachus schauinslandi. Lineage (NCBI taxonomy): Eukaryota > Metazoa > Chordata > Mammalia > Carnivora > Phocidae > Neomonachus > Neomonachus schauinslandi. The sequence continues at coordinate 71,979,725 of NC_058412.1, read as the reverse complement.
ACTAGAGCTATTGGCTCACAAAGGCAAGAGCCTAAGTGTGGCTAGTGGCTGGAAAAATAGGGCAGGGCCCAGTCCCCTTATAAGACAACATGCGCATTCATGGCGCCTGCCCTTTCAGCCTCTTGGGAGTGGAGGGATATTTGTGCTAGGAACGGCTTCTCTCAGGTGCTCCCCTGAGCATATGCTGACTACAGGGATTCTTTATTCCTTGTGGAAAATGTTTTTGCTACATAATAAAGCTTCATCTTTGATTTGGATGTTCTGTGCAGTAACCCCTTTCAGCTGAATTAAAAATAAAATCCTTCCAAAAGATACTCCCCTCACACAGGCTGCTTTGAGGCCCTAACATGAGCAGTCTGGGAGGCAAGCTGCACAGCCCCTGCCGAGATCAACATTCCCTGGGTCCATCCTGATAGGTACAGAGTGATGTCTCCCAGCAAACTTGAGCCATTCTCCTGTCATCCAAATTGGTAGAGAAGTCCACACAATGTAAGGCAGTCATTCCAAGGCCTCTCCCAGGTTTTGATAATCAGATATTATGACTGATGAGTCAGGAATCACCCATTGTGGTCCTCTGCCTCTAAGTCATCAGGGTACATGGACTCCATAGTGCTATCCTAAAAAGGATTTTCTTTCCTTGTGGAAGAACACTTATCTGCAAGGCTCTACATTTCCCTTGTTCAGTTTTATCCATCAATATTTTTTCTTCAAATCTCAGTTCTTCTGATCTAACTAGGGTTCACAACTGGGCTGATACTAAATACCAGTGAGGTCTTGAGAAGGTCTGGTAGCCATGTCATTGCTGTGAAGGCTACATCTCTGAGGGTTTTCTTAGTAACTGGCTGGGAAATCCTTTGTGCTAGAGCAGGACCCATCTGCAGCTCTTGCCCTCCAGGACTCTGACAGTATCAGGACTATGGGCAGCAGCAGGTCACAGGTCCCAGGCACAGAGACCAGACAAGGAGGGCAGGAGCAAGGCTGAATGCAGCAGATTAGGGGATAGGGAAGGGATTAGGTTAGACCTGGAAAACGCCACTAGAAATCTGTCAACCAGCAAGGAGGGAAGGTCAGGATCCAGATTGGTGCAGAGTGACCAGTGGGGGAGCCTATCCAGAAAGACAGTATGTGAAAATCAGAAGGCAGCCTGTCAAGAGTTGAGTTGAAAGCAAACCAGGAAAATGGTCAAAAAACAACCAATTGATTTTTTACAGAAGTTAATGAGAAAGGATAATTTTGTTCAACAACTGGTGCAGGAACAAATTTTTAACCATATGCAAAAATGAACCTTGACCATTCCATACACCAGATTTGACATGAAATTGATCTGCAAAGGCTAAAACTATAAACCTTTAACAGAAAATACAGGAGAAAAACTTAGTGACCTTGAGTTTGCCAAAAATCCCTTAAAAGGATTCAAAAAGTATGACCTGTAACAGTGTGGATATACTTAAAAATAGTCAAAATGAAAAAAAATAGTCAAAACGGTAACTTTTATGTTATGTCTATTTTACCACAATAATAAAAAAGAGAGATCGCTTCTCGGCCTTTGGCTAAGATCAAGTGTAAAAGAATTAGAGAGAGAATACCTTCCCTCCAGGCAATGGCTAAGAAAAAAAAAACAAAACCCACAGGGGCGCCTGGGTGGCTCAGTCGTTAAGCGTCTGCCTTCGGCTCAGGTCATGATCCCAGGGTCCTGGGATCGAGCCCCGCATCGAGCTCCCTGCTCGGCGGGAGGCCTGCTTCTCCTTCTCCCACTCCCCCTGCTTGTGTTCCTGCTGTTGCTCTCTCTCTCTCTGTCAAATAAATAAATAAAATCTTAAAAAAAAAACAACCCACAAACTATAAAGAAAATTCCATTCCAAATTTAAAACTTGTACTTTAAAAGACACTGTTATAAAAATGAAAAGGTGAGACATGAAAAGTTACAAAACCTTATCTGACAAAGGACATGTTCTAGATTGTATAAAGAACTCTTACAACTCGGGGCACCAGGGTGGCTCAGTCAGTTAAGCGTCTGACTCTCGATTTCAGCTCAGGTCATGATCTCGGGGTTGTGGGATCGAGCCCCGAGTTGGGCTCTGCACTCAGTGCAGAATCTGATTGTTCCTATCCCTCTGCCCCTTCCCCAACACTCACACACTCTCTCTCTCAAAATCTTTAAAAAAAAGAGAGAGAAAAACTACTGTATACCTACTAGAATCACTGAAATTAAAAAGACTAATTATACCAAATGTTGGCAAGAAAGGGGAGCAACTAGAACTCCTCATACACTGCTGGCAGGGATGTAAAATGGTGCAACCATTTTGGAAATGGTGTGTTGTTTTTTGTAATATTAAACATACACCTACTACATGATCCAGTCATTCCACACCTAGGTATTTATTTACCCTAAGGAAATGTAAGCTTATGTCCACAAAAAGACTTGTACTTGAATGTTCGTAGTAGTTTTATTTGTAATAGCCCAAAACTGGAAATAAGTCAAATGTCCATCAAGAGGTGAATGGATAAACAAATTTTAGTGCATCTGTACAATGAAGTATTGTTCAGCAGTAAAAAGGAATGAACTATTGTTACACACAACAACATGGATGAACCTCAAAATTAAAAAAGGCAAAAAAAAGACTACTTGCTATCAGTTTCCATATATAAAATTCTAGAAAATTCAAATTAATCTATAGGGACCAAAAGCAGATCATTGGTTGCCTAGGAACAGGTGGCAGTGGGGGGAGTGAGAGATGAACAAGAAAGCTTTGGGGAGTCATAGACTTACTATCTTGATTTCAGCAACAGTTTCATGGCCATATACATATGTCAGAACTCATCAAATTATATTCTTAAATATACACAGTTAATTGTATATCAGTTATAATTCAACAAAGCCTTTTTTGAAAAAAAGAGAAGTAAAAAGGGACTCCGCCCCCCACCCCCCACCATCAATAGGCAATGCAGGCTCATGGCTACAATGTGGACTCAAGATTTCACCAGGTTTGGACTCAGGCTCTATGTATGACTTATTAGCTATGTGACTTTGGCCAAATCATGTAATCTCTCAAAGCCTTGCTTTCTTCATCTGTGCAATGGGGATAATAATAATGTTGTGAAGACAAAATCATCTGGAATTTATAAAGTACTGGGAACAGTAGCTAAAGAATGGGAAATGTTGGCTATCGTCCTCATCATCATTTGTGAAGGTGGTGATTGAAATATGAGGCAAACAGATAGTGGAGATCCTCATCCAGGTGGGTGGATACAGGGGCATAGGTGAGAAGTCAGGAATTCAAGTCTGAGTGAAATACCCAAAAGTCCCACTACCCAAAGGAATGATGTTTGAGGCAAACTTCTGACCAGCCTGAGCCCAGACCCCAGTTTAGCCAGTCTCAAAGCTGCAGGGGAGAGACAAGTGGATGAACCTGGATGCAAGTGTGTGGAGAAAATACAGTTTGACCAACTACATAGGGACCCTTCCAGAAGTTCCCAAGTGTTTAGCCAATACCTTGCTGGTGAGTCTTAGACACATTGGAAGATAAACTCTTCCCCATCCCTCTCTCTCTGAAGGTGGTTCCCTGCCATATCACAGGGCATACCTTTTAACCTTCCAACACTTTCCAGTCAATCACCCCTCATGGTTTAATCAAGCTCACACTAGATCTGGGTGCCACCTGAGAGAGTCAGTACAGCCTGAGCTTCTTTCTGGTCTGGGCAGTCAGAGCACTCACTCAGTCCCTGCCCAGAAAAATGGTAACAGGCAATGGTAATGCTACCAAAGCCTGCTAAGGGCAGCAAAATCTGTAGAGAATAATGCAAAAGGCTTAGGTAGAAACACTAAACTGGTAGGGGTAGAGGATGGGGAGGGGAGATGGCTGATCAGAAATTGAAGGAGATTTCTTCAGGATCCATTGCTGGGCCAAGTAAGCACAACCCTCCCCTCCTTTAAAAAAAAAAAAAAGTAAAAGAAAGGAAGGGGAGGGGAGGAGGGAGGGGAAGGGGGAGGGAAAGAAAAAAGAAAAGAAGACTGAACCAGTAGTCAGGGCTATGGGTGGGATCCAGTTGGCCAGAAGCCTGGCTCCAGGCAATTTCATTCCCTGGGAAAGGTTCCTACAGGACCAGGGAGAAGGAAAGAAGAAAATGATCATTCAAACTAATAAATAGGTGAGTCAGGCCAGAGCCTCAGTCTCTGAGGGGGCTTGTGCCAGAGTCAAGGGAGCTGCATGGTGGAAAGTCATCTCACCTAGAAAGAACCGCAGCAAGGGATAAGAGCTCTTAAGAACCCATGGCTCAGGGGCGCCTGTGTGGCTCAGTCATTAGGCGTCTGTCTACCACTCAGGTCATGGTCCTAGGGTCCTGGGATTGAGCCCCACATCGGGCTCCCTGCTCAGCGGGAAGCCTGCTCTCCCTCTCCCACTCCCCCTGCTTGTGTTCCCTCTCTCACTGTCTCTCTCTCTGTCAAATAAATAAATAAAAATCTTTAAAAAAAAAAAATCCATGGCTCAAAATCCAGCTCCACTACTATGCTGGTTATGCTTCACTTGTGTCCCACCGGCCCACCAGCCCGTCCCCTCTCTTTCCATCTTGCTCTGTGTCCATGTGACTGACCGCTTTAGACGGCATCCACCTGGGTTTTAGATGGGTTCAGCAAATGGGAGGCATGGAAAAGATGGGAAAGCAGGAAAGAAGAAAGATCAGGGTATTTCTTCTCCCTCTTGCTTTGAAGCCTGGTCCTGGCAGTGGCTGTGTCCCTCTGTGACTTTAGGTCCGCCCCCATGGTTCAGTTCTCACCCATCTCTGGTCTCACTCTATCCACTCCTTGATCTTTTAGGCTTGTGGGCAGTCAGAGCTTCCTGCTGTTGCTCATCTCTGGGTGCCTCACCAGCGTTTGTTTGTCCCCGAATCCTACCCTCACCTCTCTAAATGCAGTCCTTCCTTTGAAGCATATTCAGCAGATCCTACTCCCTACCAGGACAGGCCTGATACAGCCACTTGTTAGCTGCATAAAAACCCAAGGTAGTCAATGTCTGGGCTCTACTTCCTCATTGCAGGGGCAGGATACTAGAAATTGTGAATATCAGACAAGATAATGCATACGGTTTCCATTGCTGTTATCCCAGGTGATGCTCTACCCTAGGGTTGTCAGGATGGAGACTCCCCGATTCTGTAGGTCTCCCTGTCCCTTCTCCTGCCTCCTGAGACTTTCTTCCCCTCAGATAAACCTTGCTTGCTCAGACTGAAAGAGAGAGGAACAATGTTCCTCTGGCTCCTCATCACACAGGCCTGGGAAAGCAGGAGGGGCATTCTGCCAGCCCAGCACATCAACCTTCTCCACCGCAAACCCCCCCGCCCCCCAAGCTCCTCCAAAGGTCAGCCTGCCCGGAATAAGGAAGTACCCGCAGCTGGGAAAGGTAAATCCAAACCTGAAAATACAGGAACTGACTGTTTCAATCAACACGGGCCTGCAGCGTCCTTGCAGAACACTGTTTATGAAGCAATAAACCATTTAAATGACTCTATTTTGGAACCCACAAAATCTCCTTGAATGGCTTATGAGAAGATACTGCTAATAAGAGTCTAGGAGGACTGGAGGACTGGAGCTTGAGGCTGGGGCACCTTTGCCTCGAAGCTGCAGGTTTCCTTTGGAGGAGAGGAAGCCTGGAAGCACCAGCCCCTGGAAAGATTGCCAGGAAGTGGGTGCCCCTGGGGAAAACCCCAGGGTGCAGGCAGGGCAGCCTGAATCACAGATATTAAGGGCCAGTTTTGTAAGGAAGAGTTGTAAGAAAGAGATACATAATTTTTTATAGGGGGCAAGAAAAGGGAGGGCTGTTGTAGTGGTCAGAAGCATGGCATGGAGTCCTGAGTCTGAATCCTGGCTCTGCTGTTCATTTGCTGTCTGACCCTGGCAAATGTGCTTACCCTCTCTAACTCAGTTTGGTCATCTGAAAGACAGGGATAACAGCAATAATATGCCTGTGTTATAGAGTTTTTGTGAGGATTAGGTAAGTTCATATATGTAATGTGCTTAGCATGGGCCCTGGCACATGGTAACTGCTCAAGAAATTAGCCGTTATCAAGAATGTTACCACCACACTCATCTCTTTTCATCTAACCACCCTTTCTCCCAGCTGCAAAGAGATCAAGGGTCTGTGGGGAATTAACAGTAATAACTGACACCTACTTCTGGGAGGGTGATATAGTAACAAATTCCAGACCCAGGTCAACTCTCACAGGCAGAGGAGTTGAGAGGCTGCTGGAGGGAAAGGGCAGAAGCTGGGAGAGCTGAGTGGCTGGCACCAAGTAAGCTGCATGCAAATGGTCCACAGAACAGTGCCGGGGCCTAGTGGTCTCCTCAGGGCAGTGTCTTGGGTGCTCTGACACAGGACTGCCAAAGCTGGACATGACTTCACACCCCTTTGTAGAAGACAGAATACTTGGGAGAGGGTCTCAGTTTTGAAAACTCACCATCACTTACAGGAAATACAATCGGTTAAAAAGAAGATGCATAGCAAGAGAGAGGGTGGTGCCGACTGGTTTCCAAGAGGATGCCCAAGGCCATAGCACACCTTGATAAATTTTCCAAGGTCTGGGGCTATCCCCCATCAGGCTCCCAAACTTGATGTGGTCAACAGGCTGAGGGTGAATTTGTCTTTTTAGGAACAGACTAACATCAACCAAAGTAATAAAACACTGATGTATAGACCAGAATGCTAATTCTCTCTGTCTCTGTCTCTGTCTCTCTCTTTCTTCCTAATATTTAATGAATGCATACCATGTGCCGGGCAGCTATAAATAAAACACAGTCTCCAATCTCATAGAGTATGCATTCTCATTGGAGAGATAAAAAGTAAACATCTTTCAAGATAATCAAAAGACAAGCCACAGGCTGAAGAAAATATTTATAAAAGATCTACCTGAAAAGGAATGTTAAAGCAAAATATGCAAAGAACTCTTAAAACCCAACAATAAGAAAACAAAAAACTGGGCACAAGATCTAAACAGATAGATACCTCACCACAGAAAATACCCAACACAATGTGTCATTAGGGAATTGCAAATTAAAACAACAATGAGATTATACTGCTTACCTTTTAGAATGGCCAGAATCCAAAACATGACAACACTAAATGTTGGCAAGGATGTGGGGCAATAGGAATTCCCATTCATTGCTGGTGGGAATGCAAAAATGGTACAGCCACTTTGGAAGATAGTTTGGCAGTTTCTTACAAAAGTAAACATATTCTTACCAAACAACCCAGCAGTTGTGCTCTTTGGTATTTACTCAGAGGAGTTGAAAACTTACATTCACACAAAAACCTGTACACAGATGTTTATAGCAGCCTTATTCATAACTGCCCAAACTTGGAAGCAACCAAGATGTCCTTCAGCAGGTAAATGGATAGAAATAAACTGTGGTACATCCATACAATGGAATATTATCCAGCAGTAAAAAGAAATGAGCTGTTAAGCCATGGAAAACACGGAGGAAAATGAAATGTATATTACTAAGTAAAAGAAGCCAATCTGAAAGGGCTCCATACTCTATGAGTCCAATTACATGACATTGTGGGAAAGGCAAAACTATGAAGACAGAAAAAAGATCAGTGGTTTCCAGAGGTTAGTGGGGAGAGAAGGATGAATAGACAAAGCACAGAGGATTTGGAGGGCAGTAAAACTCTGCATGATACCATAATGATGGATACATGTCATTATAAATTTGTCCAAACCCATAAAATGTACAACAAAAAGTAATGACTCCCATAAACTGTGGTCCTTGGTCGGTGGTAGTGTGTGGGGGAGGTTGGGGGAGGGGGAGGGCTTATGAGGGAACTCTGTACAGTCTGTTCCATTTTTCTAGGAACCTAAAGCTGCTCTAAAAAATAAAGTCTATGCATTAAAAAAAATCTATATAAATAATGATGAGAATGGTAAGATAAGCACCATGAAAGAAACTTAGGGTTAGGTGTAGGGAATATGGTGGGGGTAGGGGGGGGCACTTAGCCAAGGTAAAGCCATCTCCACAGAGCAAAGATGAGAGGGCAGGGGAGGCATTCCAAGACAAGAGAATAGCAAGTGGGCACAGTCCTGAATAACAGCTGCCCAGCAGGCTGGGACCCCTGCCTGTGCAGGCCTGCACACCTTTTCCCTGCAGGCACACAGTACGAGGAAGTGAGCTATGGTCAGAAGACTGCATGGGAGCAAGGGAGGAAGTGATCCCAAGTCGTGACCTCACAGAAGGCTGCAGTGGCCTTCTGCCAGTCCAGGATATTTGTGAATCGAGGCTGCTCCCCAGAGGTAACGCTGGAGAGTCTGCTCCATTGCCCCTGCCATCCACATGTCCTTTCCCCAGATTGGTTAATGTCATGTAGTTGGCTACTGCATATCTTGCTTGGGCAAAGTATTCAAACTATCCAACCTCTCTGTATCTGTTTCCTCATCTACAAAATGAGGATAATAAAAGCTACCTTGCAGGGCAGGGCTCCAGGGTGGAGATGAGGAATCTGTGAGGTAATGAAGCTGTGTGAAGCCCCTCGCCCCAAAATAATAGCTGTTGAATGGATGGTTAGTTTTAATTGCTGTTATTCATATTATTTTGATGATTCTTCACCAGTCTGTGAGCTTCATCAGTTCTTTAAGGGACGTCGGTAGAGCACAGGAGTGGCCTATAAAATATGGTCTCAGGGCACACAATCTGTGTAATCCCAGGCAAGTACAGTGAGAACTAGAAAGGAGATTCCAGGAGGAGAAAAGCTTTTTTAACGACTTACTAAAGTGAACTGAGCATGTGTGGAGCTGGAGGTGGTTTTGCTAGTTAAGGAGGATGGGCAAGAGATGGCTGCGATGAGTGAGGATAGGGAAATCAAGGGCTCTGGACATAGGGGAGGCCTCCTGTATTGAGCTCCACATCTGCCAAAACACTGAGTTGCCCACCTTCTGGCCCAAAGCACTGGCTATCCAAGGAAGGAAGTTGGCCCAGGAAGGGACCTCTGTTTCCAGAGCAGCCATGACATTGATGAGCAAGATAACATGACTCCAGAAACAGACAGGAGGAGGGGAGAAATATTCTGTTTTCTCCTTTATTCCCTTTCTTCCAGGCTTCACAGTCTCCATTTTCTTACTAGTGGAGAGAAAAATGACAACTAAGATTTCTCTTGAATCTTGGCAACGAGCTCAGACTTCTATTAGTGTGCAGTAAAAATGGCATTGACCTCAGTAACAAATAAATTAAACCCTGGTTGGCTTGGAGTTTAACATCTTGGCCTTTCTAAGTTCACTCATCAAGTGATTTATGTCCTTAGCTCCTTGAACCCAATATCCCCAGCAGCTGACCTTCCAGTGGATACCATTTATCTTGCCTCAGGGATACATATCACAAAGCTGAAAACAGGTCTTAGAAATATCCATGAAGATTAAGTGTGTTTTAGACATGCATACCATGGAGGGGTGAGAGCCAGGCCCCCTGTCTCTAGCTAAAAAGAAATTCACCTGAGGATTAGGCTGTCCAAAAGGAGCATTAAGTTAGGAGTTGGTGGACCTGAGACCCAAGTCCTGAACCCATTCCTCATCAACAGACTGACCTTGAACAAGTCACATTACTTCCCTGAACCTAAGCTCCCACTCAGTGAAATGGAGGTTGGAGGGCAGCCCTCCAACAATACCTTTCAGTCTTGTCCTTCCAATCTCCTCCCCGCCTTCAGTAGTCTAAGGACATCTCTTTTGATCATTTCACTGTAGACAGTTAAGTGCCCCAGAACTGTTCAGTTTCCTCATCTGCAGCAGGGGTGGGAACGATGACCTAAGGTTCAGTGCCGCCTCTAGTTCCTGGCTCAGGGCTCTGCAGAGCAGCTGCCGGTGACATTCCTGGGAAATGAGCTGGAGGCTGCTACAGTTCGGCTGTGTCCCTGAGCAGCTGGTGTGGAGAGTAGGGAGGGCAGGACAACCTCTGAGACTCTGGCCAACTGCAGTGTATATTAAGGGCAACCCAGATGGCTGCTAGCCAACCACCCAGGCCCGTGTAATTTGCACATTGTAGTTTCTCCTTCTGAAGGACTCTCTCTCTCTAGTATATGGTGAAGGAGATTTGTTTCATTCCCCTTCTGCACCTGTCCACCTGATCAAGGCCTCAACTTGAGTCTCTATCTTCACATGGATACTCATGAGTCTCTTCCTTCCCCAGGGCCAATCTGTGGCGCCTCGCACGGGCTCCAGGACCACCATGCTTTCTTGAACAGGCTGCTCCACTATGTTGCAAGTGTGGCTATAGCTTCTTATTTTCCTAAGACTGTAAGGTTAACAAAACTGCTAAAAGCTTGGGGTTGGCAAAAGAGAGTTATAATTGCAGAGTAAAAACAGTTAAGTTGGAGGCTGCCTATAGACTCTCCTGGAGTCCCCTGCCCCATGGCCTGGGTGCCCTGCTTGCCTTCTCCTTCCACAGCCTTCAGGCCTGCTCTGACTGCAGAGCTAACCTAATTCCCACAGACAGGACGGCCCTTGGCCAGACTCCCCCACCTGGAGTCCAGGCCTCAGCTCTGCGTTTTCCCTGAGAGAAGAGGAAAGCTTCTCCACCACCAAGTGAACACTAGAAGAACTTCTGCAGTGAGTGGTAGCTCTGTCTGCCCACTGGAAAGACAGCCTCCTATATTAGTATGCACAACCATTTATTTCCTCTTGTCTCAATTTGTCCATTCTAGAATCAGCTCTTGAGTTTTACTCCGCATAACCAAAAAGCCCAGTGTTTTTCCCAAAACAAAGAACAGTCTTTTCCATAGGTAGATTTTCCCTCTTCCTTTGCTAAAAAGAAAACAACTAAGGCTTTGGAATTACTGCATCCCCTGCTTCAAGCCCTCTGGGCTGCAGCGGTATCGGGGTCTGATACAAGAGCGCCCCATCATATAAGTAGTAATCAGACATGAATGACCATATTTGGACTAGTCATAGTTGAAGGCAGAAAGTGCCAGGCGGCCTTCAATAGCAAGTCCTTCTACAAGTCAAGGTTTTAAACTAAGCACAGAATGGCCTTTGAGTTTATAGCACGTGGCTTCATCAGCCAGCAGGCCCAAATTACCCCTGTGTTTATTTATTTTTTTTTTTTAAAGGCATTGACCTATGCATAAACAGCACTTGACATTGAAAATTGCCACATTAAATACCCTGCTCCTCTGCTCGATTACAGCAGCCTCCGGAGCTCTTCCAAATTGTCACCTAGGACGAATATGACAGCAAACAATGCTTTAAAAGTAAGTAATCTGCTCTATAATTATTTTAGCGGCTGCAACTGCCAACCATCAGGATCACTTATGAAAAAGGATGCAGTCGTTCCTTATTAAAAATGCATGAATATACAGTCTCCTGATTGTGGAAATAATCAGCAGACTATCTAATGTAACAAGACTTAGCCACAGAAGAATTAATTCGGGTGAAATTGATTAAGGAAAAGAGGGTAAAAATCTTTCTGTGATGATTCAGGCTCCAATTAAACTCAAGCATTAATTCTCACATTCTTTTCAAATTAAGAGCCTCATGTAAATGCTCCGCATTAATATTCCAGTGTACCCCACCTCCCTTAAAACCAAAGAGAAATGCAGACATTTCTAATGAAAGCTAAAGATCGTGTTCTTGTTGACTGTAAAGCCTCTGTCTTAAGGATTTCAGGAGATTGGAGTTTTAATTATTATTTTAAATAAAAGACATGGCAGGGAGTTGGAGCGGGGGTAGTGAAATCCCCCAATTCATTCTGGTTTTGAGCACTCAGGACTTTCATCAGGAGATTTCTCAAAAACTAAAGGAAGCATGCAACACAAATGATTATGTGACAGCCTCCTGAATTGTCTTTGTTTTGCGGTAACCTGCTCTGGTACAGATAAGGGGACCTTGAAGGGGTCATATATTCCATCCCTCACCCTGAGGCAGAGCTGTATCAAACCAGAGACCCATCCATAATTACCTACCATCTCCTGAGAGGCCTCCGGGCACTGGGACTCCACAACTCCCTGGGTAACAGGGTAACACAATCAGGCGACTAATAGATTCCCAGCTCCAGCTCCTCCGCCCCCCTCCCCCTGCAGCCATTTGAAGGATGTGAGTGAGGAGAAGCTTCCCGCATCACTGATTTTTCCCGTTTCATTTTTCCTCCATTAGGAGCCCGCTCTGTGGTTCCTGGCTCTCCCCATCCAAACTGTGCTTACGTTTCACAGGGTCACTGACCTTTCCTTGCTCCTCCAAGGACTGCTATCTTTGCAGCTCTTCTTCCATCTGCTGCCTTGTTTGTTGTCCCATGGCCCTTATGGTTGAGTACATCCTTTGTCTGGGTGGGGACAGGCAACTCATGGCTGAGAAGCATCCCAGTGGGCTCTGAGCTGTCCTTCTGTACAGTATGCAACCACTCAACACCATCTGGGGGACCCACTGATCAAGGTGCTCCAAGGTGTGGGGACTCAGGGTTGCCAGCCTTATCAGCGAAATGTGGGGAGACGGAATTAAAGAAGCAATTTCAAGCCCTTTGTTTGCCCTGAATATGATCTTCTTTTCTCTTTGCCACTCTGGGAGGTAGTCATGGTCCCATTTTACTTGGGAGACAGAGTTGTTCACAGAGGCCTCCAAGCAGAGTCTAATTCCACCTTGGGTATCTAGCCAGGTCCCACTGAGGAGTTTGTCAAGCAGTGGCCTGGGGAGAGGGTATTCCAGGCAGAGGGGGCAGTGTAAGGGGATCTGGGAACAGCATGAATGTGGCACGCTTCACCTTCCTGGGCCTACAAGGGAGGCGTCATTTACATTTATGACAAAATATCCATGGTGTCTTCCTCCCTCAACAGCACTGCTTGCTGGTCTCAACTGCTTCAAGCATAGCTGGGCAGATGTCATTGGAGGAATCCAGGGTAGGCCACCAAAGAGCCCTAAGAGGGTTATCACTGAGAGCCTCAGGGAGATGCAAACTACCTCAGGGACAGCTATACTACCCTGTAGCCTGGCTCCGCTGCCCACACCTCCATCCCCAGGCTCACCATACATGACTTTGAACGACAAATGAGGAATATGGCAAGGTGGCAGGGCCCCATCTCCCCTCTCAGGAAACTCCTTCACTTCTATGTAAATTTGTGGATGCAAATTGTCCTGAGGAGGCAGAGACCCCAAAGCAGCCCAGCCCCAAATGCAAATACTTACAGGGGAGGGGAAGGATGCAACACCCATCCGCAGAGCCTGGAATCCCAGACTCAACCCAAAGGTCCTGTGCCCTGCACAAAGGCTACCATGGCCGTCGCCAATCCTCTCCCTCTTCTCTCTCCCCTCCACCCTGTCTCTTATGCTACTCTTCTCCCATCTCTCCCTCGATTCGGTTATTAGCAACCTGGTTCTAAGGACCTACCCAGGACTTAAACTTTATCCTTGGTACTGAGGAGGATGCAAGAGAAGAAGATGTGAACCCTGCTCTCAAGTATTTCACAGGTGGTCAGGAGAATGACATGAACTCAACCAAAGCCAGTGAAAAACCATGATAGATAGTTGTACCATAAAGTATTATATCAGGTGCCACCAAATTAACATTGAGTGAAGTCAGAGAAAGGGAGCAACCCTTAGGACATGGGCTGGGGTGATCAGGAAGACTCCAGGGAGTAAGTGGGACTTGAATTCAGTCTTGAGGCTCAGTTGGCATCACATAGATTGAGGGCAGAAAGATTCCAGGGAAAGGTGGGACAGCAAAGGCCCAGGCTGGAGAGCAGGTTAGGGGACCCTTTAGCCTAGCTAGAGGGGAAGGTAATGCTGGGGAGTAAGGGAAGCCAACCTTTATAAAGCCTTGAATGCCAGCTATAGAGGCGTGGATTTTAAGCTAGGTTGTTGATTCTCAAACCTTGGTGTGCTGCAGCATTACCTGGGATACTTGTTAAAATGAAGGTTCCCAGGCCCCAGCCTCAGTAGGCAGAGCATTTTAAATAAGCACCTCAGGTGACCCTGATGGTGGCCCACAGGCACATTTGCTGAAGGTTCTTTTCTCACCAGCTTTGTCCCTCCTGTGGGTAAAGCTGGGCTTTGTTTGCATCATGGAAACCATGGAGCCAAAGAGGGTTCCTGGCTGCTGCAAGAACATTGAGCTTTGTCTCCTAGGAACCTGGAGGTTGGGACAGGGAACTATTTTGACTACATGATAGCCAAAGGAAAAGCAGCTCTAATGAACAACTCACTGCAAGAATCATTCCTGCACAAGAGTGGAGAAGCTGCCTCAGACCCTGGGACTATGTGGGGCCCCCTCTTAAGCTACCCCAGTGATTAAAAGTGGAGTCAATCAAGAAATACATTTGCTGGAGATATTTATATATTATTAAAGTGTTCAGGGTAGCTCAGTTGGTTGGGCATCTGACTCTTGATTTCAGCTTGGGTCATGATCTCAGGGTTGTGCAATCAAGCCCCACATCGGGCTCCACACTCAGTGCGGAGTCTGCTTAGGATTTTCTCTCTCTCCCTCTGCCCCCCTCCCCTGCTCACGCACACATTCTCTCTCTCTAAAAGAAAAAAATAAATAAATAAAAAGTGTTCAGCTCTAGGTTCCTTTATATAGCTAGCTCCCCTTAGCAGTGTGACATACACTGAACCCTGGATCTGCCATTTAATAAATGTGCTTAATGGCAAGTTACTTGCCCTCTCTTTTAAACCTCTTGCTCAAGTCTCAACCTTTACTGGGAAATTTTCAAATGTAGAGAACAGTAAAAAGGATCATACAGGAAAACCTAGAAATTTTTTTTTAAGATTTTATTTATTTACTTGAGAGAGAGCGAGAGAGAGAGTATAGAGGGAGAGGGAGAAGCAGACTCCCCACTGAGCTGGAAGCTCAACATGGGGCTTGATCCCAGGACCCCAAGATCATGACCCAAGCCGAAGGTAGCCGCTTAACTGACTGAGCCACCCAGGCTCCCCAAACTTATAAATCTTTCATCTAGGTTTACCAAGTGTTAACATTTTGCCACTTGTTTTCTTTTTCTCTCTTTATATAAATATATAAGTATACATATATTTATATATTATGTATACATATTTAAAATATATATATACACTTTCTTTTTGCAAAAGCATTTGAAAGTCACAGATAATACATTTCACCCCAAATACTTAGGAACCAGGACATTCCTCCTATAATTTCTCCTATAACCACAATATCATCATCATACCTAAGAAATTTAACATTGAGGGGCGCCTGGGTGGCTCTGTCGGTTAAGCATCCAACTCTTGATTTCGGCTCAGGTCATGATCTCAGGGTCGTGGGATCGAGCCCTGCGTTGGGCTCCATGCACAAATTTGCTTGAGGATTTTCTCTCTCCCTCTCCCTCTGCCCCTCCCCCCACTCGTGCACACTCTCCCTCAAATAAATAAATAAATCTTTAAAAAAAATTTTTTTAGGGGCGCCTGGCTGGCTCAGTCGTTAAGCGTCTGCCTTCCGCTCAGGTCATGATCCCAGGGTCCTGGGATCGAGCCCCGCATCAGGATCCCTGCTCCGCGGGAAGCCTGCTTCTCCTTCTCCCACTCCCCCTGCTTGTGTTCCCTCTCTCACTGTGTCTCTCTCTGTCAAATAAATAAAATCTTTAAAAAAAAATGTTTTTTTAATTTAACATTGATGCAGTAATATTAACTAGCTTGTAAAACACATTTAAATTTCTCTGATTCTCCCAAAACATCCTTTATGCCTTAAAAAAAAAAAAGGATATAATCAAGGTTCACAAAGTATATTTAATTGTCATATCTCTTTATTTTCCTTTAATCTAGTACAGTCTCCCTGACTTTGTTTGTTGTTTTTGACATAGGCATTTTTTGAAGAGTCCAGCAAATTGTCTTGTAAAATGTCCCACAATCTGGATTTGTCTGATTGGATTCTGGCTGTTTGGGGGCAAGACTATACCATGAAGGTGATGCTGTGTCCTTCCCATGGCGTCTATGATGTCAGGAGGCATGCCCTGTCCATTTGTCCCATTCGTGATGATGCTAAATTGAATCACTTAGTTAAGGTGTACACCGTGTATTTTGACACTTGGTTAGATTTACCTAAGCACTGTCCTGGTCTTATTGATCAACTCAGTCAGATTATAAAGTGCTTGAGGGCAAAAACTGAGTCTTCTCCTTTGGAAAATAATACTTTACAGTTTACAAGATTCTTTCATAGAGCTTATCTCATTTCATCCTCAGACACAAAGGGAGATATTTTTATTCCCATTTTACAGGAATGCAAAATCTCATAGTGTTTAGGAACCCTGACATCAAATCTGAAGTCTTCCCTTTAATAAATGTGTCTTATGGAAAATTACTTAACCTCTCTCTTAAACTTCTGTTTGCTCAGCTGTAAAATGGGAATAATAGTATCTTCCTCCCAGAGTTGTTATGAGGGCTAAGTGGGGCATTGAAAATAAAATGCTTGACATAGCGCTTAGCACATAAAGAATGCTCAAAAAGTGAAAGTGCTGTGTGTATAGAGCTAAACACATTACACACAGACACACATATACACATTCACACTCATACATACGCTCAACATGCGTATGCATATATAAGGGTCTGGCCTGTGGTCCTCAGCCAAACAACGAGCAGAACCCAATTCAAGCCCATCTGCCTGACTTCAAACCCAAGTCCTGTGCTCATCCTTCAGGCAATGGGCCAACCCTTGTCACCTTATAGGAGACATTTGATCAAAATCATTTGAATACTGTTTTAAAAATTAGACTTGACTTCAAATATCTTATTCACACCTAATTTCAAGATGCACAAAGCAGGACCCTACTGCTCTGATTATACAGGTTTGACCGTGGGTCCCCACACCAATGCTCTTTCTTCCCAGAATCTGCTAGTACACTGCCTTCAGTTCATTGCTGTGTTGGCAATCTCACAACATCCCAAGCTCACCACATTAAACAGCAGTCACCGTGCACCCAGAAGCAACATATTGTGGCCAGAGATCACTCTGTCTTTGACTCTAAACATTCCCCTGCCCTGCCCTGCAGAGTAATTGGTCTGGAGTAGGGACAAGACCAGGAAATAAACCTTGGTTGAAGTGGGGAAGCTTTAGAGGCCCAAGCCAGGTAGACGTCCCTGAAAGCTCCCATGGGTTTTCTTTTCTTTTCTTTTTTTTTTTTAATTTTTATGGAATGTAACTTTATTAACTGGGTTTGAAATTTTAGCATATTTAAAATTACCACACTCCTTATAGAAATCCCTATTTGACCAGATATTTTACTTTTTAAAATATCTGCTTCAGGGGCACCAGGCTAGCTCAGTCAGTAGAGATGTGACTCTTGATCTTGGGGTCATGAGTTCGAGGTCACGTTGGGTGTGGCACCTTGAACTCTCTCATTCAGAGATCCTGTTCCTGGTCTTGTCTCTGTTCTGAGTCTTGATCATCAGGTTCTCTTTTTCTCTGGACATGGAATCTGGATCTCTGATTTTGAAACCAAATTTGGACTCTTGACTCTGGAATGCCAATTTCTTTAGCAAGTTGCTCTCTGGTATCAATGCCAGGATAAGGGTTGTTCATAAATGCCTCGATGAGGATGTGTAATTGTGAAGAAGTGTAGCTGGTACGACACCGTCTGTCTTCTCTACTTTGAAATCTCCTCTTCAGAGTGATCTTGGTCTTGACTTGATTGTAAGTCCTCATCGGGTTCTGATTTTTTCTGGCACTGGTGCCTAGCTCTTCGATTCTGAAACCAAATCTGGATTTTGGACTCATCAGTGTTGATTTCTAAAGCGAGTCTTTGTTTGGTAGCATAACCTGGGTAAGGATTTTGGTGAAATGCCTTGATGAGGATTTTCAATTGATCTTCTGTGAATTTGGTGCGGCTGCTTCTCTGATTCATTGTTATGGTCTTGTTTGGAGAGTTGTCTTGGGCCATGTTGGAAGAGAGTTCTGAAGTCTAAGGATCAGTCCCATGGGTTTTCATTGGAAATTCTCATCCCTGCTTTCTACTAAGTACCCCAGCCCCAACCCCAGTCTATAGAGGGGGATCCACAGTAGCAGTAAACCTTCAAGGGTCTTTATCCCATATGAACTAGAATGAGTCCACTCAAGAACTAATCCCCCCTGTCTGGGATTGTAAAATGTGGGTTTGCTGTTCAGATGCATGTCTGGGGTCCATGGCAGGGAATGATCACTTCCAATGAAGACTTCACAGAGGTGATGGGCCTTGGGGCAGGATGGATTGGAGTTGGATAAGGAGGAGGAGGAAGGGCAGTCCTGATTTTGGAGTGATGGGGGCACAGAGCATTAGTAAACACACAGAGGTAGGATAACAAAGGCTTGATCCAGGAATGGAGGGACAGTGTGTGCCTGGGAAGAGTGGGAGCCAGGCACTGAGAGAGCAGAGCTCCTCCCTTCCAGACACAGAGCAGATCATGGCTGTGGAGCAGCTGAATATTTTATTGATGGAAAATTGGATGTGGCTATGGTGCTTGGGATGTGGATTCTGATTTCATGGCTGGGTGGACTAGATGGCCAATTAGGCTGCAGGAGGGAGGCCCACCCCCCACCCCAGGTTTCCCAGCCCAGTAGGGCACAGATACTGACCTTCCTACCCAGCAGTATCAGTGAGTATGCATGCTCTGGCTCTGGAAAGATGAACAACCCATTGCCTCATAGGCCTTCAGTTCCAGTTATTCAGGGGACATACATTTAGCACCTACGGTTACACCAAACGTCAAGTTAAGTGCAAATGAGATACAGATGCCTCTGCCCTGGGGATCAGGTTGGGGACACAGCCCCCCTAACAGCCTTCTAACTGTGGGAAGAACAAAGCACTGTGGCCTGAAGCCTCTCAGAAGAGGGGCTGCCTATGCTGATGCATTCCCCAGACAGAGGGAAAGGAGAGGGATGCTACCCAATATTTAGTGAGGACTCCATTTTGGGCAAAGCATGAGCCAGGAGCTTGCTCTATACTACAACCCTTAATCTTCACAGTCACTGTAAAAAGTAGGTATCACAGTTCCCAACTGCATAGACAAAAGGCATTCCAGGTGGGCACATACGTAAAAGAACACATGGGAAGGAATTTTGAAATGTGAGGATATTTAGCAGTTTGAAGAAGCTGAAGCACTGGAAACTTACGGGGGGGCTGGCAGGAAATGAGCCTAGGAAGATGGATTGGGGCTTTGCATGTCAGGATGACAAACTTGGACTTTACCCACCTAGCCACCTACCTTTGAAGGGTAATGAAAAGGATGGTCCCAAATGTCCCTTTTACTCCTACCCTGATGGCCTCTCTGGTCCTGGCCTCCTCTTCACATCCTAACCATTCTGTCATATCAACTAATAATGACTGTACACCTTTACTGGGAGCTACACACTCTCCTGGGCCCCGGGGATGTGGCAATGAACAAGACAAGGGCCTACTCTCACGGAGTAATGGAGGAGGGAATAGTAGAAGGAGACAGACACTATCTAGGACACAAACACACAAAGGCAAGATTGTGATAGGTGCCGTGAAAAAAATCAAACACATAAATGGGAAAGAAAGAGATGGGAAGGGGTGGGGAGGTTGCTTTAGTTAGTTGTTTCCTCTCCTCTCCATGGAGCTCTGGTTGCTGTGGGGTGCGGGGGTCTCAGGACATAGAGTTAGGAAGCTGTTCAATTTCCCCCATTTCAAATCCTTTCCTGAAAGTAAGTCCACTTCCTAGAAAAACATATCCCTTGCTTCCCAACATTCCTGGGCCACTGATGCTGCTCCTGGCCAAGACCAAGGGAAAGGCCCCTAACTTCAGACACAGCCTAACCTGATTCCAGTGGGGATTAAGCAAACGAGAGGCATGGCATGAGGCATCCTGCGCCCTCCCTGCCAGGATCAGGAGCCCAAAGTACAGAGTCCACTTTGAATCCCAGAGCTGGAAAGGAGAAAATGCCAAGGCCATGCAACAGTAGATGTTTGGAGAACGTTTTTGGGGATGGATTTCTTTCCCTTTACCCGTGAGCCATAGCAGAATATCATCCTCTTGGCAGCCCACAGGGTCCTTTCTCTGGAATGACCCCTCTGCTTCAGTGCCCCTTCTTGGCCTGTGGGTAGGGAGAAGACTTATTTAATCCCAGGCCCAACAGTCCTCAGAGAAACCAAGTCAGCCTGAGTAGTCTCCTCCCCAGTTCACAAAATCTTGGGCCCTTTCGATGTCTCTGTTTTCCCATCTCGGTGGCCAGACTGGTGTTTGTCCTAAGAGTAAGGGAGGAGGGGATGGTGGCAGGGTAACTTGTCATGCCCCAGTTTTTGGTCCATGATGCTGAATAAGCAAGGAGGGCTGTGGTGTGGAGCTAGTAAGTGGCCTCGTTGCATACGGGCCAACCTGCTGGGGCCTGGGCATGACACACCCAAAGGGGATGGTGAGCAGGTCAAACCAGTGGGGCTAGATCCAAGCTGTGCCATCCTGGAAGGATTCTTGGGAAACCAGGCAGATGCTAGTAAGGGTTGGAGTAAGAGCCCAGCTCACACCTGCACCAACCTAGAAGGACTTGGGAGGGGGAAGGGAGGGTGGGCCTGGACCAACTACAGGCCAGAGGCTGCATTGGGATCTGGACTAAAGTCAAGACGTACTCCCAAGTTCAGAGAAGGAAGCAATCCATGTTGGGCTGCTTATCAGTATCTTCCATCCCTCAAAGGAACCCTGGCTGGGTCTGGTTTTATTACACTACTTTTGCCCTCTTGCTTCCCTCAGGGAGTCATGGTAACAACTGGAGACTCTGGGGAATAATTTGGTGGCCACCTCCCTCGCTTAGAGGACCTTTTCCACCTTTCCACCCTCCTTTGGTAATTTCCTAAAGCCCGGCCTTCTGAGAGGTGACAAGAAGGAAGCATGTTTTTTTAAATTTCACAGAGCAGAGCATTATTCCCAGCCAGAGCTCAAGATAATGCAGAATTTGAGGCCATGTGTGTGAAAAAGAGCAATTCCATCCAAGATTCTATCTCAAGCATCCTAAAGCTGAATAATGGGAATTCCAGCGCTCTTCCCCTCCCTTCTCTCTGCCTCCATACACACACACACACACACACACACACACACGCATGCACACACATACATGCACACGCATGCACACACACACATGCACCCTCCCCCACAGCCATTTCAGAATCTTTCCCTTTTCTGCCAATCTCTGCCTCCTCCTCCCCACCCCCACCTCTCTTCTTAGCAGGAGCACACAAGGACAAGAAAATGTTACGACAGGACCCTCCCAGCCACAAAACTGGTTTCTCAGAAGGAGTTAAAGCAGACCTGGCCAGAATCATTGCTGCCCTGAGCCCATTTCTCAGACTCACCGTGTCTAATATAACCCAAGAAATGATGCAGTTGCATATAGTGGCCTTCACCAAACGGTGCCCAGGGTTGCCCCGGGGAGCCATCTCTGCTGTTGTTTTAGGAGAAGGCTAACTCACTTCCTGTGGCAGGAGGCTGCTGATATGGTCCCTTCCCAGGGATCAGCAGCTCTGAGGGGCTTGGGAAGAACACTTATAAAACGTGGGTTCACAAATGGGCCGCTGAGGGTCTGGGAAGGCCCTGAAACCTAATGCACAAGTGTGAATATGTGTGTTTTCCTGGGAACGAGAATGTTCTGTCTGATTCTCAAAGGAGTCAGAGACCCCGCCCAAATGTTACTAGTTTGGGGCAATAGGTAAAACAAAAAAATTGAAATGTTCTTTCTCTCATTTTGCTTCGCGATGAGTATGTTTTATGCAATTCCTCATGTAAAATAGAAGCCTGAGCCCATAGAAAGCAGGGGTTGATCATCCTGAATATGCAGTTCCTTGGATAGTCACCAAGAGAGGATCTGAGCAGGAGACATGATGTCACTTTTGGGGAGGAGACTCTTCAGCTGTCTGGAGTGAAGGGAGGAAGTAGGAGGAGAATCAGTGGCCTTGAACCCCGAGAGAGAGGCCAGAGCACCTTTCTGGGACACAGTCCAGGCTCTGCCTTGAACATACAGCTCTAAAGGAGATGTTGTGCAGATTTTAAGCTGCCAAATCCTGGAGGCCCTAAGGGAGAACCCAGCCCAAACCAACCCAGATGGTGTCTGGGCATCCTGTACCCTGCCTGCCAGGATCAGGAGCCCAAAGTGCAGAGCCCGTTGCCGAGTCAGACCTAAGACAGCTCAACACCAACACCAGCTCCCCGACCTCCCATGGGAGGGCAAAGAGAGAATGAGGGCCTCCACCCACCAGCCTCCGAGTCTCTTTAGCCCTCGGCATGGTAATTAATGGCCGGGAAGTTATGCATCAGCTTCGGCAAGCTAACATGGCAGGAGCTCCCTCCTGACAGCAGAGCTAATAAGAAATTTGCTAATGCAATTTATCACTTTAAAAAGCCATATGTTGGTGAAGATGAGTACTTCTCTGCGGCAGCCAGTCTAATTGTCAGAGCCGAGCAGCAAGCAGCTCTCTGAAGGGGGTGAGGATGATGTCTTCACTGAATCAGTGGCGCAATGCAGCAGACGGGGGAATGGGAGGAGGGGTGCTGTGCTGGGCCCCGGGCCCTCAGCCCATCCTGCTCCCAGGAAGCTGGTCTCTGCAAAACTGTTCTAAGGACCTTTGAAAATCCTGATGTGCCCTGAGCTCCAGCCCCTGCTGGAAGCTGCACTTGCAGCTTCTCAGTTTATGCTGCAGTATTAAAATAAGAAACAGGTCTGTCTGCAGTGACAGCTGATCTAAGTCTCAGCCAGTGAATGTCAACACACCAGACCCCACTCAGGCTCCTGGCAAATTTGGTTTTTCTCTCCCAGACCTCTGCAATGACTCCGTTCAGGACAAGGACCACTAGTCCTGAGTCAGATGCAGAGAAAGAAGATTAGAAATTCACCTCTGGCCCAACAAGATGTATGCTCCCAATTTAGACAAAAGGCAACTTGCTTTGAATGCCCAATGTTTGGCAAAAACAAACAATGGTTTCCGGAAGGGGAAAAAACTGCTGCCATGGGATTTTGTTTCACTCACTCCAAACCATCTGTCCCCAAAGGAGATTCACAGAGAAGCATGTAAAGCAAGTGTCCCTTGTGGGAACAGAGCTCAGGGCTACCAGTAATGCTATTTACTGAGGGATTAAGAATGTCCACATGTCTGGATCACCCTGCTTTCTGGAATAGTACTCAATCTCAGTTATCCCTGGGAATGAAGGGGTGCTGGGGAGAGTGATGAAGGAGGGCTAGCCACCAACACCCAGAGAAACAACACACCCAAATTCAATCAGTTTAGCTTTCCTCTAAGCCAAATGTTGATCCTAATTTTTCCCTGTCCTTTAATTAATGCTTTGAATTTTGGGTAGAAACACTCAAGGAGGACAAAGCACAAGGACCCAGGTAATAACCAGTGGAAAGAAGCAATGCCATGCTAGGGTTCTGGAGAGCTCTGTGTGTGTATACTACCCCTGATAACTGAGAGGAGCCTAGTTCCGTGCGTCAGCCAGTGCCTAGAGCAGTAGGCTGCCTTCTCGTTTAAGACCTTTCTTGGCCTATTGACTCCCCTACCCTCAGGAGTGACAAGTGAGGCCAGGCACCGGGAACTGGTGCAAATTTCTTTATGAGTCTAATCAGCAGGAGGAGGGTTTTGCAACAAGGCCCCTCAATGAGTTGAAGCCACCTATGTGTGTGCAACCCAGAGGCAGTGGGCAGTGGGCAACTCCCCTAGCTTCCTATTGTGCCTGACCAGCCCCTAGGCAGAGCAGCCTGAGTGGCCTGGGATCTGAGGAGCACAGCCTTCAGGCCTTGGCCCAGGGTTCAGCAGCCAAGGCTACAGA
Organism: Neomonachus schauinslandi; assembly: GCF_002201575.2. Classification (NCBI taxonomy): domain Eukaryota; kingdom Metazoa; phylum Chordata; class Mammalia; order Carnivora; family Phocidae; genus Neomonachus; species Neomonachus schauinslandi. The sequence continues at coordinate 71,956,010 of NC_058412.1, read as the reverse complement.
AGCAGAGAGGAACATCCACTGGGCCTACGTGAGTTGAAGAGGGCCCAAGGGCCCCTTTATGTGCACTTGAAAATGTATTTTAATGTCTGAGGTCCTACCCTCTTTTTAAAATTTTTTTTTTTAATTTTGCCTGGTTCTCCTCCCGTGTTTATTTTTCCAAATCAATCTTAATACCATTTTTGCCAAATTTAAAACAAAGATGATCCTGTTGATATTTGATTGGGACGACATTGAATTAACAGATTTATTTAGGGAAAATTTTGCACTTTTGCAAAATTGAGTCCTTCTATTTAAGTTAGAGTATATTTTTCCATTTAAATAAAGCCCTGCTGTTCAAGTACTTTTAAAATCTCTATATTGGCTCTGAACTCCCTCCTTTGATGGCTCATTTGCCAAAGATCTTGTAGACTCTTACTCACTAAGGGGGTAATGTGTTCCCTCTTTCTTGGTAGTGAGGTGAATTATATTCTAAAGGGAACTTCCTTTAGAATATAATTAAATTAAATTAAATTGCCTTAATTTAAACTGAAAGGCACTGGGACTAACAGCCACCTTGAGGTTTCTTGGCCTTGTGACCTTCAACCTAGACTCCAGATCCTGGAGCCTCCCTCATTCTGGATCCATACCACACACAGGAGGGCAGTCTCTAGCCCAAGGCCAACTAAACTGAAACTTTCACCCTCCTCCCAGGGAGGAGACCCAAGGAAGATAAAGTCCCTGCCTTCAAGATACACGATTAGTAGGTGAACTTGAGAGCAGGTGCTGGTACAGATTTCTCCCAGTTATAGCCCCACTCACACTTTTCTCAGGTAAGCCCTCTGCAGGGCCAGCCAGCTCCACAGAGGCAATGGTACAGTCACACACATCCTAGTGTGTAGCTGGATACTGTGCTGGGCTTAATGCTCTATTGTCACCATCTTGGAATTCTTAATACTTTTGAACAAGGGACTGCACAGTTTCATTTTGCACTGGGCCCCACAAGTTACATAGCTGATCCTGTTTCTCTGTAACAGTTGGAGACTCAGAGACAGGAACAGTCCAAGTCACACTCAGAGTTGGCTGACATTCAAACACAGGTAAGTCTGGGTGCAAAGCTTGGCCCTTCAGCAGGCCCTGTATCCAGCAACAAGCAAAGCCTCACTTCACCTGCAAATAGGCCCGAATGATCAGTTTTTAAGGGGACACATCACAGGGGACTCAGAGCTTGCTTCCTCTGTTCCTCTTCTCAGCCTGCCTTCTGGGGTCTGGGCTATAGCAGCCCACTTAGAGAATCCTCAGCACAACTTGCTGGCTGTCATCTGGACTACCTCAGGCATAGGCCTGCTCAGTGTTTCCCAACTTCTCCAGACTTTTGCCTCTCTCAAGACCTCCTGGGAGTCTGGGCCAGCAGAAGAGAGCACTTCCAGACCATTGTTAACAGGTACACATCCGGTCTCCTGGCCAGAGGAAGTCACCATGGCAGGAGAAGAGAAGGGCCTGAGCTTCTGGGCCTCAATCCATTAAGGGTTACTTAGCCACCAAGCAGTGCAGTCAGGGAGGAGGGAGTGGTAGGGCTGCAGTCTGGAAAGCTCAGGGCCACATGTGCTCCAGAAACGTTGATATCTCCCCTCCTTCAGTCCCCTTGGCCAGGAGGGTGAAGCCAGCTTTGGCAGTAAAGGTGTCAGGGCACTGCTGGGAAGGTAGAGCCTCAGGGAATTCCCCATGGACATTCACCTGTCTAGGAAGCCTTTCCTCCTGAGGCCTGCCTGCAAGGATTCCGGCAGCAAGAGAAGGAGTCATTGGTAATTGCCCAACTGGAGAGGTAGAAGGAAAATATTTAACTATTTATTTAACTCTATCCATCCATTTATACATTCATCCCTTCATTAATTTAGCACTTTTGAATGCTTATTTTGGGATCATCTGGGTTAGGGGCTGTGAGTACAGCTGAGAAATGTAAGACATGGTCTGGCTTCCAGGAACTTGGAATCTAGATGGAAAGTCAAAATTAGCACACATGAAACAATTGGTGGAATACAATACAGTCAAGTGGAATATAATATGATCAGTGCTAGATTGTGTGGTAAGACAGTAAGCGCTAACGTGGAGTTTAGTAAATGTGTCCCAAGGGAATGCTTTGCCAAGCTTTGCTCAGTTCTATGGGGCATAGAGATAGATGAGACATGGTCCCTACACCGGAAGCCCTCAGTTCTAGGGGGGGACACTTGTCAGTAGACAACTTTGATATGCACAGGGTGCTGTGGAAGTACAAAGGAGGGCCACTGAGCCCAATCCAGGTGATAGAATGCCTGAGCTGAGTGAGGGTAGACACCCAAAGGAAGGTTGGAAGGATGCCGTAGGCACAGAGAATAGTATAGAAAGATCTAATGGTCTGGTATGATTGAAAACTACACGTAGGGAGTTCTCAGAAGTAGGAAGAGGCAGAAAATGAGGATAGAGAGGCAAATACAGTCAGATCATGCAGAGCCTTATTAAGGAAATTGGCCTTGTCTTGGTAGATGGTGGAGGCCACTAAAGGTTCTTAATAGCTAACTCTCATGGTTGGGAGGAAGATGGACTTGAGAGGAACACAGCTGCAGGCTGGGAACCAGTTAGGAAGCAACAACAATAGTCCATGTGAAAAGTGATGGGGGCCTGCATCAGGTCAATGGGAGTCGGGACGGAGAAGAGAGGACAGGTCTTACTGTTTTCACAGCCTGGAATGCATTTCCCCATTTGTTTTTTACCCAATTTCCTCCCTGGATCCTTCAGATCTCAGTTTCTCTGAGTTGCCTTCCCTACTCCCAGGCTAGGGCAAGTCCCCCTACTGTACCGCAGCATAGCTCTGGGTACCTCCATTCATTAATTTTCCCAACTGTCATTCTAGATTTATTCCTGAGGTTATTTGATTAACATCCAGGGTGCCCAATAAAACTGTGTCTTAGCCCATTCAGGCTGCTATAACAAAAATACTATAGATTGGGTGGTTTAAACAACAAATATTTATTTCTCATAGTTCTGGAGTCTGGAAAGTCCAAGATCAAAGTACCGGCAGATTCAGGGTCTGTTGAGGACCTACTGACTGGCTCATAGGTGGCAGTTTTCTCACTGTGTCCTCACATGGTGCCAAGAGAACCCACTGGGGTCCCTTTTATGAGAGCACTGATTCCATTTGAGAGGGCTACACTCTCATGCCCTAATACGTAAGGCCCCACCTCCAAATACCACCACACTGGGGGTTAGGATTTCAACATATGGATTTGGGGGGGACACAAACATTCAGTCCATAACAGACTGTAAGCTGGGTAGGGGTGGGGACCATGTCTTGCTGCCTACTGTATCCTCAGCTCTTACCCAGAGTCTGGCACAAAATAGGGGCTCAATAAATATTTCTGGAATGAATGGATGACAGATTTGGCTGCTATTTGAAAGCTCTATAAGAATTCAGAGAACATCTATGTGGGCTGGAAGAGCTGGTGTAGTCTTCACAGACAAGATATAACACAGAAAAAAATTAAATAAGATAACAACACAATAGAGATGACAAGACAATTGATGTGATACGTGTCAGATAAACAGTACAAATACTGTATGTTAAAAGGAGGGAGAACATATCAACTATGAGGTTTTTGTCAGCAAGTAACAAAAAAAAAACCTCAACTCAAATTGGCATTAACTGCAGGGGAATTTATTATCTCTCACAGCAGAGGCTCAGAGGAAGGCAAACTCATGGTGCTTGGTATAGCAGCTCAAGAAGTCCTCTCCCTCCTGCTCTGCGCCCTTGAGTAGGCTCTGTCTTCAGGTGGGTAGCAGAATGCCCCCAGCAAGTCCGGGCGTGGAAATAGCCTGCCGAAGAGTGGGAGACTGTCTTGTCCCATGTCTCTTTCCCAGGAGCTCCCCAGCAATCTCTCCCATCATCTCACCAGTCAGAACTGGGTCACGTGTCCGTTCCGAGGCTGACCACTGGTGAGGGAGTAGGATTCCTGTGACTGGCTTAGTCCAACTGCAGTTCCCTCCTGGGGCTGAGATGGGTCACTGTTCACTGAGTGAAAAAGGAGTAAACATCCCATACAAATCAGGATCTCTTAGACATGAATAAATGGGAGAATGGATGTTGGCTAAAAATCAACAGTGTCCACTGCACCGACCCCTTTGTATACATCTACTTATACCATTCATCCCATACAAAGAGGTCACTCTGTGTCAAAGCTATCTAGAAAAAGCTTGATGGTGGAAGTAGGATTTAAAGCGTCCAACTCTTGGTTTTGGCTTAGGTCGTGATCTCAGGGTTGTGAGATTGAGCCCTGCCTCAGGCTGTGCACTCGGTGGTGTGTAGTCTGCTTGGGATTCTCTCTCCCTCTCCCTCTGCCCCTCCCCAACTCTCTGTGCATGTTCTCTTGCATGTGCTCTCTCTCAAATAAATAAATCTTTTTTTTTTTTATTCATGAGAGACAGAGCGAGAGAGAAAGGCAGAGGGAGAAACAGGCTCCCAAGGAGCAGGGAGCCCGATGCGGGACTCGATCCCAGGACCCTGAGATCATGACCTGAGCCGAAGGCAGACGCTCAACCATCTGAGCCACCCAGGCGCCCTCAAATAAATAAATCTTAAAAAAAAAAAAAAAAGGGTAGGACTTACACACCTGAAGAACAGGTAGTGAGAAATGGGGACATGGAAGTGGGAATTAGCCAGGTTTGCTCCCAGAAAATGCCCCTCCAAGAGCTACTGTTTAAGACAAGGCAATGGAATGTATAATGGAAGGTGCTAGACTTGAATGGCAAAAAGGCCTGGGTTTACATCTTGACTCCACTACTCAAGTTTCTTAACCTCTTGGAATCTCAGTTTCCTCCTCAATGAAGTGGGACTGGAGGATCTGCCTGCAGATGTGTGTGATCAGGATCACACCAGACTGTTTGGGACAGAACCTTGCACATAGAAAGTGCCCAACAGATGTTTGTCTCCTACCTTTCTTCCTTGAAAAAGGAAGTTCTGGAGAACACTTTGAGTTGCCAACACAAACTTCAGTCCTACTGTGAAAGAGAGGCACCAGGCTGTACTTGCATGCCAGGACTTGAAGCATGAGTTTTCCTTCTCACTTGAGTCTTAGATGAATGTTGGGCCTCTTCTTGCCCTCTTTATTTCTAGCTCTTGGCCCCTTTTGACATCAACTTTGACTATAGCAATCCAGGTGAGATGTTACAGAGGGGCTCATCTTTTTTTTTTTTAAGATTTATTTATTTTTTGACAGAGAGAGAGCATAAGCAAGGGGAGCGATAGAGGGAGAGGGACAGGGAGAAGCAGGCTTCCCGCTGAGCAGGGAGCCCGATGCGGGGCTCCATCCCAGGACCCTGGGATCATGATCTGAGATGCAGGCAGACGCTTAACCGACTGAGCCACCCAGGCACCCCAAGAGGGTCTCATCTAGAGCCAAGGATGCAGAGATGGAATGAAAGATCCATCTAAATACCTCTGTTATCTAAGGGCCCATCTAAGGGCCTGATTCCCCAAGGAGTTTAGAGCTGTGGTTAGGATTCTTGGGGTTCATAGGATTCAGGACCCATAAGAGAACAGAATGTTGTAGACATTCTTATCAGAGAAATGCATGTGTGTACAAAGATTATTGTATATAATTTCCAGGGATTCTGCAACACTCTGAAGCATCTTCTTACAGAAGCCCCAGAATGAGAAGCTCTGACACAGAGGGTTTGTTTGGGATGGTCCAGAACTGGTTTCTGCAGACAAGTGGGAAAAGAGCTGACTTTGCACCAGGATAAAACCGCGTAGTGACCTGCAGCTTTAGGGTCTGGATGCCTGCTGCTGGCCCCTTTGTTCCTGGCTCCACACTCAGCCCTTGGCCTGGGCACAGTTTTGGGTATAGACTCTGCACATACAGACACTTAGAGGGCTTTGGGTGATGCTGATTTCAGAGAAACCAGCTGAACATGTTTAGGATGACAGGTTCTTTGTCCTGAAACAGAGGATTACCTCCCTAAGAGGTCTTAGGAATCCAGGGACAAAGAGAGGAAAAGACAGAGATGTAGATGCAGAGAGAAAGATGACATCGAGATTTAAAACAAACAAACAAACTATCAGGAAAGCTGTCCCCAAGAACTTCAGCCACTGGGGGAGGTGGGGGAGGGGCTGCTAATCTGAGCAGGTTGAGAAAGGGCAGTTTGGTGGGGGGGCGGTTAGGGCAGCAATCTTGAAGAAGTGTGCAGCACTTACACAAGATTGAGAAAACATCAATTGTCCAGATCAAAGAATGGGGGAGGAGTGCTTTCTGAACTTTATGGGAAAGCCAAAGCTGGCCCAGCTTCCCATCTATTGGCGCTGCCTCTGTGGCCCCAGCTCCGAAGCCCAGAAGCCCAGTGGTCTGCAGAGGCCCAAGGACGCTCGCTGCCCCGCCCAGAGTGTTAGCTTGGTGCGAGGAGGAGGACCACAGCAGTGGCTTCTTAATGGAGCTCCCCAGGAGCCCAGCTCCATTGGCTGCCTGCATTATTAATGCATTATGTCATCTTTCCTTGCACTTGCTCTCAGCTGCTGAAATTTTATAGAGCAGTATTATTAATTGAAGCAATTAGTGCTGGGGATTCAGCACAGCCACGTCAGGGGGCGGGAGATGTGCAAGGCAAGGATCCCTCCCTCTCTCTTTGTGCCCCACTCTCCCTCTCTCCCACCCTCTTCTCTGTGCCTCCCCCCCACCTCTCTCATTTCTTTTGTGCCCCCACTTCCCTCTCTTTCTCTTCCAGTTCTCTCTCAACATCCATCCCCAACCCCCAAAATGCCCCAGTACCTACTACCCTTCCCAGGCAGAACTCATTCACAGTCTCCAGCACTTTCCCAGCATGGGCAGACAGACAGAATGATAGTGTCACTGTGGCTGACTCCTGCCTGGAGTTGCTAGCCTAAATTGGGATGGAAGACCATCCCTCACAGTTCTTGCCTTGCCTCAGAGTCCCTGGTGGGGGTAGAGGGTGGCAGGTAGAAACAAGAGGAGTTCCTTGCCTATCAGACCCATTCATTCGTTCATTCATTCTTACTCTGGTGCTATGGGAAATCAGTAGGAGATAACAGCTCAGCCCCCTGGGACTGGCATTGTAGCCAGAGAAACTAGACTGCCCCTGAAACAATTAGAGCAAAATAAGGTACAGCAAAGGGTCCTAAAGAAGTGATCCCCCAGGGATTGCCCAGCTCCTCAGAGCCCACCCTGTGGCCCAGGTGGTGAGAAGGGGCTGGGGAAGCCAAAGAGCCCTGAGGGGTGAGAAAATCAAGGTACCAGCAAACTGCAGGAAGGTGGGAGCAGGACCAGCTCCAGCCAGGAGAAAGGAAGGAATATACAGACTGGGCAGGTAGAAAACAGAGCCCTGGAGGGACTGGATGGCTCCCCAGCCCATGAGACGGACACTCTCAGCCCAACCCAGCTGAGGCTGAGACCTAGAAGCAACTAGAAAACCTGACCAGGGGCCAGGACACCAGGACACCAGGGCCCTCACCCCACCTCAGATCCTTTCATTGGAAATCAGAACTGACACCTGAGAGGCCGTAGGCTCAGGTTCCCTGTAAAATAAAGAGGTACCAGGATGGAAACATACAGGATGAACAGTCACCTGCTGCCCCTCCCCAAACACCCTGCTTCCCCCACCCCCAGCATAATATCACCTACAGCAGGGCTGCCCAGTATGGGCATCAGATGTTCTATTCTGGGCTGTCGGGTATGGCAACCACAAGCCACATGCAGTTATTAAGCGCTTGAAATGTGGCCCTATGTGGAAGGCCTTGAGTGCCATGTAAAGAAGGTAGGACTTTGACCTATGGGTGATAGTGAATTATGGGAGGTGTCTGAGCAAAGGAATGTTTGATAAGAGCAGCAAAGCTTTATGGTTTTGTTTGCTTATTGGTTTGATTGCTACCATACTGATCATGGCCTTCTGGGTGATGGGCCCTGGTCTAAGCTCGTGCACAATCTCATTTAATTCTCACGTACAGCCCTGTGAGGTTGATGCTTTACAGATGGAGAAACTGAAGTTCAGTGATGGCAAGTGTCATGCAATTAGTGAGTGGCAGAGGAATTTGAACCCAAGTCTGTCTTACTCCAAAGCCTTGAAACACTATGAAAGGCTGGCTCTAAGAAAATTAATCTACTATCAGAATATAAAAAAGGGTTGGAATAGGAGAAGGGTTAGTGATGTCTCCTACACTGGTGTCCAAAAACAGTGCTGTCACTCAGAAAGGCTGAGTAAATCCTTGCTCCTTTAAATTGAATTGAGTGAAGCTTCTGGAAAGTCCTTAATCCCAACCAGGCTGCCAAGAACTAAGTCTGGCACAGGCCTCTAAGCAACCTGTTTTCACCAGGCAGCCTGGGAATCCAAAGCTCTCACAGGCTCGCACAAAGTTTACTGTCCATTAGAGCTGCTAACAAGCCAAGCTGCTTGACAGGACTATTTCCAGGGGTGATGGCCAGGCCTAGGACTGCTGGAAGGGGACAGGTGTAAAGCCTTGCTTTGTGAAGGTGGCATTTCTGCTGGCCCTATCATAGGACTCTGCCTGTCCCCAGGTTCTCTCCAGGGGTATCTGAGCTAACCTCCCCAGCTGGGAAGAGGGGCCTGGACCAGGGGCCTGTAGGACCCAAAGACAAGGTCAGACCCAGAGTTATAGGGTTCAAAGAAGCTGGATCAAGAGACTCTGATTTCTGGAAAATCAGATTTTTAAGTAGAATTTGTCTTCATACTCTGCTGTGCCAGATTCAGCCCTATGTCTTCTCCCAACATACCCTCAATCAGAACTTTAGTTTCTCATACCCCCCAGGTTCTCTTAGAAAGCTTTATGAAAAATTCATTTATCCTGAGATGTTAGGACTTTAAATCCAATTCATTTTAATCTTCTATCCCCCTTCTAGGAAAATTGTATTCCATGGTGGAATTCCAGGCCCTCCAGGTTTGTGAGGATGCAGTTTGAGCTAAGATCAAACTTGTCTGTGGACAAGGCCATCCTGGCTGATAGCAATTTGGAGTCTACGAGAGAACAGTTCCAGTGAGGCATATCAAATGAGATGAGGTAAGTCCTTCAGTTTGCAAGTGCTTGCTGAACACCTCCTGTGCCCCATCATCGTATGCCAGGGGCTGAGAAGCAAACAGAGCAGTGAAAGAGGCAGCCTAAGAATACCAGTAGCAGGTGAAAGACTCTGGACTTGGTGACAGAAGACCTAGCTGGATGGGAGTTCAATCTCCACCGCTGAACTGTGTGATTTTAGACAAATTATTGGCTTCTCTGAGCCTCCCTTCTAGCTTTCTTTGATTTGGAAACCGAGTTGAGTGGTTAGAAGCTTAAGCTGTGGCAACAGACAGACCCAGGTTTGAATCCTGGTTTTGTCACCCATTATTGCTGGGCCTTGGGGAAATTCCTTGATCTCTCTAGGCTTCAGTTTTCTCATCCAGTAAATGGGGATAGCCTGGTGGTTGTAAGAATCCAATATAAGAACACAGTGCAGGGCGCCTGGGTGGCTCAGTCGGTTAAGCGACTGCCTTCGGCTCAGGTCATGATCCCAGGGTCCTGGGATCGAGTCCCGCGTCGGGCTCCCCCTGCTCTGCGGGGAGCCTGCTTCTCCCTCTGCCTCTACCTGCCACTCACCCTGCTTGTGCTCTCTCTCTCTGTCAAATAAATAAATAAAATCTTAAAAAAAAAAAA